>NW_026850934.1:0-12103 GCF_030913465.1 Colletotrichum navitas
AATAGCTAGTAGAAAGGCTATATTAAGTAGTAGTATAACTACCTTAATTTACACCTTTAAAATTTTCTTTAGTAAGATATAGTAAAAATACCTCTCTACTTTAATAAGAATTAGCTTATAGAAACAGTATACTAAGGCTAGTATAACTAGGCTAAATTACTAATATATAGTGTATATATATATAGCTATAGTAAAGTCTAAATTATAAAGTTACTTATTCTCTACTATAGAGCCTTTATAATAATATATATACCTTTATATTTATAGAATTTAATAGTAATAGACTATTCTATAAGATAATAAACTAGTAAAAAGGGTTTAAACTAGATAGTAGTAATATAGTTAATATATTTTAAATAAGATTAAATATTTAGATAATAAAAAAAATTATTAAGAACATAAGAGAGTATTTAGACCTATATATATAGTTTTATATAAAGGCTATAGATATTTTATTATTTTATACTAACTTATAAACCTTTTAGTTATTAAGAAATCTAGTTACACTAGAAAAATATATAACTAAGTAAGTACTAAATACTTCCTAAAAAATCTCTTTTTAATAAACTAACTTAAATAAAGACATTATAATAAGTAAGGCCTTTACCTAGAGTAAAAATATCTTACTAGATAGTATATTACTAAAATAAATAAAAAGTATAATAATATTATAGTAATTACTAAAAGGTAAAAGACTAGAAATTATAGACCTACTAGGCTCTTATATTAGCCTACTAATAGATCTTACTAAAAAAAGTAGACTACTAGTTTATCTTTAATAATACTTATACTTTATACTAGGTTAATTTCTAGCTAGTGTAAGTAGCTACCTATATAGCCTAGACCTACTAAGGTTTTAGCCTACGTAGGCCTAGATAATATAAGCCTCTTACTTATCTTATAAAGTATATTAATAACCTTTACTATTAAGGTAAATAATATATATACTACTTATAACCTAAGGACTACTAGTAGTATACTTATTTCCCTAGGGGAACTACCTAGGTAGACTACTAAGTACTATTTACCTTTTTATATACTTAACGCTATTAGACTTAATAGTTAGGTAGGCTTAAGCCTTATAAAGACTACTACCTCTAAGTTAACTAGTAATTAACCTTATATAGTAAAGATAAGTACTAGCCTTAATAATACTCTTTACTATAGGCCTAATACTACTAATAAATATAAATAAGTTTATAGTAGCTTTTTTCTATACTATAGTAGCCTAAATATAGTAAGCTAAAACCTTATTAGGTTTTATAACTAGCCTAGGTTATATACTAGCCTAGATACACCTAATAATAATAGTTAAGATATTTTAACTAAATATAAACACTAAATATTATTTACTTAACCTTATCTTTTATAACTACTATATAATATATTATTATAAAGTAAAGTTATAGACTTAAGTAGTTAAAGTACTATATTTAGATAAACTATTCTTATAGTTTTTTAGTTAAATAGTTTAGTAATAACTCTATAGTTAAGTATATAACTAGTAAAAATTTTAACTTATAACTAGAGAATAACACTAGCTAAAGAAATAAAGGTAGTTATATATTACTAGATATCTTAAGGAATATTTTAGCCTATTCTTTATTAATATAGAGAAGTAGTTTAAAGAGAACTACTTTACTATTAAGAAAGTTAATAGGTAAAATAAGATTTATACTTTTACCTAATTTTACTTTAAATATACTAAAGTATAAGGTAACTAAACCTAGTACTAATAGCTAATAAGGTTTTATAATAACCTTACTCTTTAACTTTAGTAATCCTTTTATAAACCTAAAGAATATAACTCTTTAAATATATATATTATACTTATAGAGGAATAACACTAAGTACTATAAGATATAGTACCTAGATTATATTATAACCTAGTATATATTAATAATACTACTAACTAGAATAATATAGTTAGTAATATAGTACTATAAGGAAGTATACTAAAATATATAGGATTTAATATAGATACCTATAAGGACCTTTATATAGTAGACCTCTCTGATATAGAGAAGAAAAATACTACTTTATAGGGATCCTATAATAATAATAATAGGCACTTAAGAAACTACTACCTATATAATAATAGTCCTTAAGAAAACTATAGAGAATACTAGAACTATAGTAACTATTAATAGGACACTAAAGACTAATATAACTACTAGGATAACTTAGACTACTATAAGTATAACTAGTAGCCTTAGTAAAAAAATAAATAAAGAGGTAATTAAAGATAATAAGTAAAATATATTTACTAATTTAATAAAAAAAATAAAGTTTAATTTATTTAAAAATATAATAAAGATATAGATACCTATATTAATAAGCTTATTAAAGATAAGTATATACTTAAAGAAACAAAGGAATTTCCCTTAATCCTAGGTAGTAATATAAACAGAGAGTTTAAAAAAAATATAAAATACAATATAATACAAAAATATAATACAAATATAATATATATATTTATATTATATTATATAGGAAAGATAATACATGTATTTATATTTATATTATATTATAACGTATATATATAGTAAGTAGTATATTATAGTAAGTAGTATATATCTACCTACCTTTTTATCTTTTTAATAACTTAATTTAACTAGATTATACAAAATTAATTAAAAATATATATTACCTTATTCTTTATTAGTATCCTAAACTACCTTATAGGTTTATATATTATATCTAGTCTTCCTATAATTACTATATTATTATGCAAGTAGTTTACTACTCTCTGTATAACCCCCCTTTTAGGATATTTCCTTACCTCTAGCTTTAATAACGTCCTTTTCTCCTTGTAGTGCCTCTACTTTAGCTATATTAAGTAATCCTCTAAGACATAGTTAGGTCTTTTTAGCCCTCTAGCGCTTACTAAGTACCTTTATCCCTATATAAAGTTAATAGTTCTCTGCCTTAATAATAGTAAGTTAATATACTAACTTACTAATACCCTTTAACTATAAGTTAATTACCTTATATATTAGTGTTAGTAAACTTCCTTAATAGTCCCTAATCCTTTTTTTTAATAAGGTAAAGCTTTATATACCTTTAATTACTATTGTTAGTGTCTTTAGGTCCTATAAGCCTAAGCTAGTTAGACGTAAGTTAACTAGTGTTAGTGTCTTTAGCTTAAAATCTAGGCAAAAAATAATAACTTTAGGATTAAAAGGTATAAGACTAGCCTATTAAAAACCTACTTATATATTTATTTCTCCTATTAAAGTAAAGAATACTACTTTAAAGGTAAAAAAGAAGTTATCCTTAGTAATATATATAATTTATATCTATATTATTTTCTTAATTTTTTTACTATATAAGTGCTTTAAAGGGCTAAAATAGCTAATATTAAGAGGCTAGAGCTTATATAATAAATAGGGAGGTATATATAAAGTAATAATACCTTTTTCCTTATAGTAGTTATTAAATTTAGTTAATTTATAGCTATTATAGCTATTTAGGATTAGAAGGTAATAAGTACTCTTTGTGTAAGACTTTATACACTAATTAAAGTACTTTAGCTAATCTAGGCTAATCTTGTTTATAGTTTATCTGTTTTTACTTAAGTAAATACACTATATAGCTAAAAATTTACTATTAAGGTACTATAATAAAAGGTAATATTTACTTTTTATAATAATATACAGAGGTATTACCTAGCTATCTATATATACACCTTAAATAATAGAAACCTATTTATAATTACTAGGCTACTTTATATAAGGCCTTCTATATTAGTTAGAAGTTATAATAACCTTTATATACAACAGTATTCCTATTAGGAACCTAGTCTTATTAAAATTATAGATATTATAATCCTATATCCTATACTTTATAATTATATTTTATATAAGTGTAAACTAGCCTTGTATAATTATAGGATCCTTAGCTAAGGCCCTCTAATAGTTAATTTAACGTTAAAATTATATTTTTAATTAAGGTTATTATTATATAAAGTTCTTTACTTATTAGGGTCTAATATATGTTCTGTTGTATACATTAAGAAGTTAATTAGCTATATCTTGTATATCTTCTTATTACAGAGGAAATCCTTAATTAATTAGGTTAATAACCCTTTTAAGAATTACCTCCTCTTTAGATATAGTTATCTTTATTAATTTTAAATATGTCTTAGCTTATATAACTTTTTTAGTGTGTTAATAACAGAGTGTAGTTTTAGGCACATTATAGATAGAGGCTGCCTTTTGTACAGATAGATTTTAGTCTTTTTAGATAGCTATAATTACAAAGATAATTTAGCTTTCTTAAGAAGAGGATTCTATTATTGTACATAAAGAAAGGTTAATATAAGGATAAAGCTAGTAGAAATAAGGTAGATATATACTACTTACTATAATGCACTACTTACTATATATATACGTTATCTATATTATATTTTATATAATATACAACTATATAATATAAAAAATAAAAATAATTAAAAATTAGTAAATTAATTATATATAGTACTATTAACCTTCTTTTATAGTATAGTATTATTTATATATTTTATTTAAAATATAGTATACTTAAAAACTAAGATTTAGTAAAGTTTATTAAGTATTATTTATAAGTATTTACTACTATATAAGTAATAAAGATAAAATAACTATATATTACTTAAAGTATAATATATTAATATACTATAACTATACTAAAGTTACTATTAATAACTAAATATATACTAACTAACTATATAATAACTAACTATATAATAACTAACTATTAAGACCTAACTATCTAATAAATAATAATATAATAAATAACTTTTAATACTTAACTATATAATAACTAAGTATATAATAAATAGCTTTTAATACCTAACTATATAATAAATAACTATATAATAACTAACTATATTACAACTAACTATATAATAAATAGCTTTTAATACCTAACTATATAATAACTAACTATATAATAACTAACTATATAATAACTAACTATATAATAACTAACTATATAATAACTAACTATATAATAAAGGGAATTAATATATAGGCATAAGGAATTAATACATAGGCATAAGTCTTATATAGGCATAAGGTTTCTATTCCTCTAATTAGTTTAAAAAAAAAGTATATCCCTATAAAGGCAGTAAGGGGAATTACACTAACACTGCTATTCTACTATTATTTTCTACTATTAACTAATTAACCTATATAGCTATAGGAAACAGGCTCTATAAAGGGGTTCTTTTTATAGCTATAGGAAATAGCCTCTACAAGAAGTACTATCTTTATAGCTATAAAAAGAGCCCCCTTATTAAGCCTACTTTATAGCTATAAAAAGTGCCCCCCTATTAAGCCTACTTTCTATAGCTATAAAGGTCCCTCCTTTTACTAGGCCTACTTCTTATAGCTATAAAGGTTAGCCCTCTTATTATACCTATTTCCTATTTACCTTAAGAAAAGTAACCTTTTTTATATTTAAAATACCTACTACCTAGCTACTATCTTATAATATAGCTATAAGGATTTATTATTACTACTAACTATTTTTTATTAACTTTATATCCTCTAAATACTAGGCTAAAGTAGCTATTTATTTATATAATTCTTTATTATCCTTCTGCTACTAAGAACACTAGACTAGCTTCTTGTTTATTACTAGGATAAGGTTAAAATTTAGCTTTAACTTAGTTAACTTTTCTTCTGTGTAGACCTAGCTAGTGTTAACTTATTTTTACTTTTAGGTAAGTAACTTTACTTTTTACCTTTTATACTTTAGCTTCTACTAAAGGTATAGGTTTAGCTAGTTAAGTAGCTTTTTCCTAGTAAAGATAGTTATAATAAGATAGGCTATACTATATTCTTTAGCCTACTATAGAGGGATACTATAATCTTTAGATTAAGGATTTAGTAGTATAAATTAAAAAAAGACATCTTTTAAAGATACTACTAGGGGTATACTTTTTACTTACTAAAAGCTACTAAATTAAGTATTTTAGTAAAAATCTTATAGTAGTATAAAATACTAAGCTTAGTTAAAACAGTATAGTCTAGACTATATTCTCTAATAGAGTCTAGGAATAGTCTTTTACTAGAAAGTATTACCTTTTTTACTAGCTAGTATTACTTTTTAATTAACGCTAAATACTTTAAGGAAAGTAGTATATAAAGTTTACTAAAGAGCTTAAGGTAAAGACCTATATACTCCTAGTATTAAAAAACTTTATCCTTTATATATACTTACCTAAAGTATAGCTCCTAGTTACTAATTATATCTTATATAATATTAATAAGTTAATATAAGTAACTAAGACTATTTAAGAGATAACCTTTAATATTATTATTACTTAATTTTATACTAGAGGTAATATAAACACTAAAGTTCTAGTATTTTTAGATAAAGTAGTAAGCCTATTATACCCTTAAAGATAAGTATATTATATATAGGTACTAGAGGATTAGGCATTAGTTAATAAACTTTTATAAAGCTTAGTCTAAGGTATACTTAGTCTTAGTAAAAATAATAAGCTTCTATATTATTAGACCTTATAATATATATAAGGAGGAGGCTTATCTACTAGTATAGTAATATAGGCCTAGTCTTTATTACTAAGCTAGGCTATTACTTATATTAGTAGCTAATAGGCCTTATTATTAGACCTACTACTATTACTACTATAAGTGTAGTCCTTAAGCTACTTCTACTTAGCCTTAAGTATAATATTAGAGTTAATATAGTAGATATAGAGTTATTACTAGACGCCTAGGAACTACTTATTTAGTATAGCTTTTATTTATTTATTATAGTCTATAATAATAATAGTAAAGTAATAGACAAAGTATTAGTCTATAAGTTAATAAATACTTACTAAAAGAAACTAAAACCTTTTAGCCTCTTATTATTAATAAGGCTAAATATAGTATTATAAATAGACCTAAGGTAGGTCTATCTAGTAGCCTAGAAAAGTAAAAGTTTAAAGTAATTAGTGTTATAGATATTATTAAAACTAATTACTTTAGGGAATTACTTCTATATTTAAAGACAGTAAAAAAAGGTCTAGATAAGGCTAATAAGTTAGTCTAGCTTATCCTCTGCCTACTTTACTATATATAGGATATTTTACTTATTAAATAGCTTAATTAAAGCTATAGTAGGTAAATACTTATCTAGCTTTTCCTAGTTTATATAAGCTTTAGTGTTATAGATATCTTACTAGGTAAATAAGGAATCTAAGAACTACTCTTAAATAATAGTATATATATTATATACCTAGATACTAACTTATTAGCTTATTATATTAATAGTGTCTATTATAGGCTAGGTTACCTTATAATAAAAAGATATATAAATACCTTAAGGCTAAGACTATAGTTATACTAACTATACTAAAAGTCTAAATAATAATATAATAGCTATTACTTTTTAAAGAGCTTTTATAATTACCTACTATTTATAGCTATTTTTTAAGACTTATACTATTAAATACTAGTACTCTTATAGGCCTAGGCTTACTAAACTAATTATATTAAATAGTGTATTATATAACCTAGCTATAGCGCTAATATTTATACTACTTTATAATACTAAATCTATTAGCTTTTATAAAGGTATTAACTTAATTAAAAAAGGTATTAAAGGTTTATTCTAGATTACTAAGAATTAGTAGATTTAGGATTTTACTTATAGGAAGAAAGGAAGATCTATTGCTTTAGGTGTAGTAAAAGGCTATAGTTTAAAAAAGGCTTTACTTTAAGGGAAAGGTTATTATTAAGGTAGTAAATAAGGTAATAGATTAGCTTAAGGACCTTATTATTCTTACTATTAATAAATATACTCTTATTATTAAAGGAGTACTATTATTAGCTACTAATTAGTCTTAATAACCTATTAAATAAGGTTAAAAGTACTATTAAACTACTATATAGTAAGATAAGAAGGTTATTAAGACTACTTATAAAGAGGCAAAAGGTTATACTCTAGAGAAAGTTAAAAAAGAATAGTCTACTAAGTTTTTATTATCCCTTTAGAGAAATAGTAAGTAAAGTAAAGTATTAGCTTTATACTAAGGTAATATAGTTTATAGTATAAAAGAGGTTATATATCTTATAGTAAGCTTAATAGGAGCTTAGCTATAAGGTTATACTGCCCCTTAGGATTACTAGCTTTATAGAACTAGCTAACGCTAAGACAGCTGCTTTTAGAGGAGGAAGATAATAGTAGGTAGCTAGATAATAGTAGTAAGTTATAATTAATTACTAGTTACTTTCTTAAGATATAACCTATAGTAAGAAGGTAAAATAGTTATATTTTATACTATAGAATATATTATAAAGCTATAGTAAGTAAATACTATAGATAAACCTAAGGTTAAATAAATTAACCTTATAATAAAGAGGGATATTATAAGGAGGGATAGGAAAAGGAGGGCTACCTTATATAGGTCTAGTAGAATTTAGTTATACTAATATTTGTTTTTTAGACTAATTAGAGAGTATATATCTTATGTCTATATAAGACTTATACCTATATATTAATTCCTTATGCCTATATATTAATTCCTATAATAAATAGCTTTTAATACCTAACTATATAATAACTAACTATATAATAACTAACTATTAAGACCTAACTATATAATAACTAACTATATAATAACTAACTATATTATAACTAACTATATAATAAATAGCTTTTAATACCTAACTATATAATACCTAACTATATAATAAATAACTATATAATAACTAACTATATAATAACTAACTATATAATAACTAACTATATAATAACTAACTATATAATAACTAACTATATAATAACTAACTATATAATAACTAACTATATAATAACCAACTATATTATAACTAACTATATAATAACTAACTATATAATAACTAACTATTAAGACCTAACTATATAATAACTAACTATATAATAACTAACTATATAATAAATAGCTTTTAATAGCTAACTATATAATAACTAACTATATAATAAGTAACTATCAATAACTAACTATATAGTAATACTATAGAGTATAGTATTAGTTATAATTATTATAACTAGGAAGAAAGTAGTGTAAATAAGGTTTTAAATTATAATATTAAAGAAGTAAAAGAATACTATATTACTAATATTATTCTAAATACTTTTTATAGTAATAATATTAGAAATTTTAGTATTAGTAACTAAGTAACTAAGAGTAAATAATAATATAACTACTTTTATATATATATATAAAGAAGTAATAGTATTAGTATTAATAAAATATTTTTTTAATATATAGATATATATATAAACCTACTAATATATTTTTACTTATATATTATTAGACTACTATATAAATATATATAAAAAGAATTAATCTTGTATTTTTTCTTTGTATTTTATATAATATATAAAATATAATACATGTATTTATATTTGTATTATATTATATATAGGAAAAAATATAATACAAATATATATATTGTATTATACTAGAAAAAAAATACAAATACATGTATTATATTTGTATTATATTTGTATTATATTTTTTTAATACTCTAAATATAAACTTTATTTTAATACTAAAGGACCTAGGACTATAAGTAATAAAGAAGCTAAAGATAGTTACTAAAGATCCTAAAGACCCTAAGGACCTATACCCTTAATAAGATAAGGTTAAAAAGTACCTTAAGTAAGCTATTAAGGCATATAAGAAAAAAAAACCTAAGAAGGTCCTAGATAAGAAGCTAACTACTAATAACACTATAAACTTTACTTTCTAAACTAGTAAAGTTATTAAGGCTATTATGAAGCCTAATAAAAAAAATTACTATAAGTGTACTTATCTCTAAATTAAAGTATAAGTAAATAAGGACTTAGAGGACTACTTAGTATATATTAATACTAGTATATTAGTAATTCTTACTAAATATAACTAAGTAAAAAGATTTATAAAGAACCTAAGATTTTCTTTTACTAAGCTATATAAAGTAAAAGCTATAGGATTATTATTTATATTAATAAAAAATATTACCTTTAATATATACTTTATTAAAATAGTAAAAGGCACTAAGATAAAGGTTTATATTATAATTATAGTAGAAGTAGTTAAAAAACTTCTAGCCTACTTACTACTTAGTATACTCTTTTATAATAACTATAGTATAGTAGTAGATTTTAATAAGAAATAAGTAAAGCTTAGGTTAGCCTATAATATAATAATCTTAGTAATAGTAAAGAATTACTTCATTATTATAAGAAGAGTTATAGCCTAATATATAGTAATAATATTACTAGATTTAGTTTACTACCTTTTTATTAACTTTATTAACCTCCTTAAAAAATATAATAAAAAAGGTAACTTATATAAATATTAAGTATACTTAACTAATAGATTTACTCTTAATATAATATTAGATTTATTAACCCTTAAGGTAATACTAGTCTATAATAATATAGGTAGACTAATTACTATTAAGAAGAGTATAAAGGTAGTATAAATCTCCCTAGTATACAAGAGGAAGTCTATATAGCTTATTATAGAGGAAGCACTAGATATAATTACTTATAGTAATATAGTAAACTTCTTTAATATTACTAATAAGTTCTTTAATAGTAAAGGTAAAACTACTATAATAGTAAATACTAATAATAAATTAATAAACCTACTATTACTAGCTAAAAAGGTACCTAGATATAGGATAATAAAACTTAACTTTTACTTTATAATAACTAACTACTATAAAGTAAAGATCTATATAGATAATCTTAAGTATATAGAGAAGGTAAAGACTATACTTAATAAATATTATATTTACTATAAATATAGGTTAATACTTATACTAGATAAAGATATAATAAAGATTAAGCTACTTAATAAATAATAAAACTAGAAATAGAATATTTATATATTTTCTTTTAGTCTTAAGGATATAAAGCTCCTTAATAAATAAAATAACTAGTAATATAAGATTAGTAAAATTAGTTAATAATAACGCTTAGTAGTACTAGTTTACCTTCTTTTTATAGTATAAAAATACTATATAAATAAGATAAAATATAAAGGGTATATAGTTACTAATATAAGGTCTTTTAATAAGTAGACTACACTAGATGTTTATTTTTTACTTAACTAGGAGAATATTATATAAAGACTTTAAGGTAAAAAGAGAATAATAATATTTAATACCTTAGGGTTCTTTTACTAACTAGGAGTATATTTACCTTATAGAGACTATATAATAATAATAAGCCTATAAAGGCTTAAATACTTTAATATAGTACTTATAGGCTTTAAGAACTTACTAGTGTACACCTAGTACTTTATAGACTATATTTTCTTTAAATATTACTACTTTATAAAGGTATATATTAATAATATTATAGTTTTTAGTAACTTTAATAAGGACTACCTTTAGTACCTAAAGATAGTCCTATAAATTCTTAATAAATACTATATCTATATTAGTACTAAGAAATTATTTATTAGCTTCTTATTTATAAAGCTTTTTAGCTATATAGTTAATAATAATAGTATATATAAAATAGATAACATATATATATAGTAAGTAGTATATTATAGTAAGTAGTATATATCTACCTACCTTTTTATCTTTTTAATAACTTAATTTAACTAGATTATATAAAATTAATTAAAAATATATATTACCTTATTCTTTATTAGTATCCTAAACTACCTTATAGGTTTATATATTATATCTAGTCTTCTTGTAATTACTATATTGTTGTATAAGTAGTTTACTACTCTCTATATAACCCCCCTTTTAGGATATTTCCTTACCTCTAGCTTTAATAATGTCCTTTTCTCCTTGTAGTACCTCTACTTTAGCTATATTAAGTAATCCTCTAAGACATAGTTAGGTCTTTTAGCCCTTTAGCGCTTACTAAGTACCTTTATCCCTATATAAAGTTAATAATTCTCTACCTTAATAATAGTAAGTTAATATACTAACTTACTAATACCCTTTGACTATAAGTTATTACCTTATATATTAGTATTAGTAAACTTCCTTAATAATTCTTAATCTTTTTTTTTTAATAAGGTAGAGCTTTATATACTTTAATTATTATTATTAGTATCTTTAGGTCTTATAAGCCTAAGCTAGTTAAATATAAGTTAACTAGTGTTAGT
>NW_026850935.1:0-12100 GCF_030913465.1 Colletotrichum navitas
AACTATTACTATTATTACTATTATTACTATTATTACTATTATTACTATTATTACTATTATTACTATTATTACTATTATTACTATTATTACTATTATTACTATTTTACTATTTTACTATTATTACTATTATTACTATTATTACTATTTTACTATTATTACTATTATTACTATTATTACTAACTATTACTATTATTACTATTATTACTATTATTACTATTATTACTATTATTACTATTATTACTATTACTATTATTACTATCTTTACTATTATTACTAACTATTACTATCTATTAGTATTATTAGTATTATTACTATTATTACTATTATTACTATTATTACTATTATTACTATTATTACTATTATTACTATTATTACTATTATTACTATTATTACTATTATTACTATTATTACTATTATTACTATTATTACTATTATTACTATTATTACTATTATTACTAACTATTACTATTATTACTAACTATTACTATTATTACTATTATTACTATTATTACTATTATTACTATTATTACTATTATTACTATTATTACTATTATTACTATTATTATTATTATTACTAACTATTACTATTATTACTAACTATTACTATTATTACTAACTATTACTATTTATTACTATCTATTACTATCTATTACTATCTTTACTATTATTACTATTATTACTATTATTATATTATTACTATTATTACTATCTTTACTATTATTACTAACTATTACTATTATTATTATTATGCTATTATTACTATTATCTATTATTACTATTATCTATTATTACTATTATCTATTATTACTATTATTACTATTATTACTAACTATTACTATTATTACTACTATTACTATTATTACTAACTATTACTATTATTACTATTATTACTATCTATTACTATCTATTACTATCTTTACTATTATTACTATTTTACTATTATTACTATTATTACTATTATTACTATTATTACTATTATTACTATTATTACTATTATTACTATTATTACTATATTACTATTATTACTATTATTATATTATTACTATTATTACTATTATTACTATTATTACTATTATTACTATTATTACTATTATTACTAACTATTACTATCTATTAGTATTATTACTATTATTATATTATTACTATTATTACTATTATTACTAACTATTACTATTATTACTATTTTACTATTATTACTATTATTACTATTTTACTATTATTACTATTATTACTATTATTACTATTATTACTATTTTACTAACTATTACTATTATAGCTATTATAACTATTATAACTATTATTACTATTATAGCTACTTAAAGTATAGTATTATAAACCTTAGCCTAGACATAGACCTTATTAGTAAGTAAGTAATTTCTATCTATAAATATATTCTACCTCTAGAGTATCTAATCTTTACCTTTTTCTTTATAAGAATATCTTTAGTCTATTTTCTATATACCTTTACCTTATAGCCTACTTAATCTACTGCTACTACTAGCTTCTAGATCTCCCTTAGATACCTTCTTCTACCTAATCCTAGTTATCTTTATCCTTAAGCTTAATAATACCTTTATTAAAGGGATCTTATAAAGCCTTACACTAATATACTTAGCTAGTATATTATTACTTATAAAGTCTATATAAGCTATAATATTATCTCTTTTAACCTATAACTAGTACTTAATCTTACTATTAGATATAATAAGCTATAATACTACTACTATATATACTACCTTAGACTATACTTTACCTTATATTACTACTTTACCTTAGTAGCTAACTACCTTCTTTAGTAACTTAGCTACTAGTGTTACCTTAACTACTACTACCTTTAGTAAAGTAGTAAAAGTAGCCTTTTACTTATTCTTTCTTATTATAATCCTTAACCTTACTAGTACTACTATTACTACTAGTACTACCTTAACTACTATCTTTATTAGTAATACCCCCTTATAGCTACTATAGCTATAAAGACTAGTACTACTTTACTTTATAGTATAGTCTTAAGGAACCTAGGCACTATACTATAGTAGCCTTTACTCTTAGTTAAGTGCTTAGTAACTAGGTGTACTACTACCTTAATAAATAGCCTAGGCCTAACTACTACTACTTATTCTAGCTTATTACTAATAATAATAGTACTAGCTATATAGTGTTTATACTACTACTTATAAGTATAACACTTAGTAGTAAAAAGATAGCCTACCTTTAGCCCTTAAGCTACTTACCTAGCTACTTTATATAGGCCTACTATATAGCTACTTATACTAAGTCTTTATTATCTTATAACGCTATAGCTATAGCTTAGGTAGTAGTATACTCTAAAGGAAGTTACTACTATCCTTTGCCTTCTACTTATATAAGCCTTTACTTACTAGCGTTAGTGTCCTTAGTAGCCCTTGTTAGCTATATTATATTATACACTAGTAATAAAGTTCTCTAGGTTTAGAAGTTAAGCCTACTATTACCTTTATATAATTCCTTATCTAGTGCCTCTATAGACCTTAGCTATATTATTAAGCTTATTAGTATAGCTAGTAATAGTATTAAAGGCCTTACTAACTTATTACCTATAAGCTACTTATCCTTATATACTAATATAATATATTAGAGGCCTATTACTACCTCTTAGTATTATAATATTATTATAGAATAACTTAATACTTTGCTATTATTACTACTATTACTACTATTACTTCTCCTCTAGGATTATTACTAGATACCCTTTACCTTTGCCTTATAGGCGCCTACTATATTAATATTACTATTATTATTTAACTTCTCTATATTATAGCTAAAGTCCTTAGCCCTTAAGCCTATACTTTATATTAACTATCTTTACCTTTTTATACTATCTTTACTCCTTTACTATTACTATTACTATTAGCCTAGTTACTACTTAGTAGCCTTATTAGTAAGTTCTAATTCCTTAGCTACTACACTAATAACTTACTTAGGCCTATCTTATATATACCTAGCTTAATCTTACTATAGTCTATTAATATACCTAAAATACCTTCTTATTATTAACTAATATACTTTCTTAGATATAAAGCTAGTAGCTAATATTAATATAGTTACTAAAGTAACTAATACTTCTCTAAGCTTATCTATAAATTTATCTTATTAATAATTCTAAAGTGCTTACCTTTATACTTTAATAAGGGGGTAAACCTATTCCTATAGTATTAGACACTATTAAAGATTATATAAATAGCCTCTTTTCTCTTATATAACTAGACCTTATATCTCTCTAATAGTATAGTATTATCTATAATATATCCTCTTAATCTTAGCTTATTTTTTTAGCTATAGCCTTTGCCTTATATATAGCCCCTCTAGTCCTTTTATAAGGTTAGTAATTAAGTGCTATAAGTTAGTTATACTATTCTTATTATACTACCTTTATTCCTCTTAGCTAGTTATTAAATTACCTAATCTATATTATATATCCTTTGCCTATTTAACTATAATATAATATATTTTCTAATTCTTGTCTTACTATTTTTATCTTTACTTATTATTAGATTACTAGATAAGTGTTATACTTTACTACTTATAAATATAAAGTAGTATATTACTACCTATTATACCTAAATATCTTATTACCTATTAACCTATATACTATATTTATTACTAGCCTTTAATAAATAGTCTATTTATTTTACTTTTCTCTTAGCCTTAAGGACCTTTGTCTTTTACTATTTAGTTATACCTTTAATATAAACCTTATTATATTTATTATCCTTATACTTATCCTTATAATATACTCTCTTTATTATACTAAAGTATATACTAGTACCTTACGCTATATATACTTACCCTTATTAAAATAAACTATAAGGACAACAAGAGGCCTAAGCTACTCTTCTACCTAAGGTACTACCTTTATAGCTATAAGAATTAAGGCTTCTAAGAAAAGAATAAGTTCTATTTATATCTTTCTTTCTTAGAATATTTACTTAATATATTACTAAGGTTAGCTTATACTTTATCCTTAAAGAATTAATATATACTAAGTTTAGAATAAAATAAGAATTAGAAAGTAAGTAGTTAAGAAGCCTAACCTTTATAGCTATAAGGATTATACTACTACTTACTTTCTAGAATAAAGATAGTTACTATATTATAGCTTTTACTAATAGTAACTTCTTTTCTTAGAATATTTACTTAATATATTACTAAGGTTAGCTTATACTTTATCTTTATTAGAAGTAGTATATACCTAATTTAGTAATAAAATAAGAATTAAAAGTAAGTAGTTAAAGAAGCTAACCTTTATAGCTATAAGGATTATACTACTACTTACTCTTATAATAATCCTAATCTTTACTACTATAATAACCTATAGTCTTTTGCCTTTTTTTACCTTTTACCTCTATAGTATTTATTATATAGCCTAGCTACTCTTATCCTCTATAGGCCTTATATATAAATTATACTTCTTAAGTAGCCTTAGCCTTAGACTATTATAAATATATTTCTTTTTTTTTTCTTTTTACTTTATTTTTTTTCTCTTTTTAACCTAATTACTTTAAATTACTACTAGTCTACTATACTCTACTACTAAACTACTATAGCTATAAAGCCTATATTTAACCTCTTTACTAATCTACTATAGCTATAAAGGCTACTACTTACTTTACCTTTGCCTACTTACTATAACTATAATAACTACTACTAACTTTACCTTTACTAAATCTACCTTAACTATAAAGGCTACTACTTTTTATCCTTATTATCTTTTTTATTTATACCTAATAGTCCTATATTACTATAGATAGTCTATTATTAGCTAGTAGCTAGTTAAAAGGTAGCTTATCCTAGTATATTAATAACTATATTACTAATAGGTCTATTAATACTACTACTAACACTATTATCTAGTTACTACTAGACCTTATTAAAGTTAAAGACTATAGTTACTATCTTATAGTTAAGGACCTTATATATACTATCTTTACCCTAGAGTCCTCTTCTATACTAGCTATACTACTGTTCTTACGCCTACTAGTGCCTAAGTAAGATATACCTTATAGATACTTCCCTTACTACTACTAAAGTTATTAAGGCCTCCTTTACCTAGGCCCTAAAGTATATCCTAGGCACTAATAAGCTACCTTTCTTAACCTTAAATAACTAGTTAAGCTTATAGCCTAACCTACTAGATAATTTTTCTTTTCTTCTTTCTCTTAGTCTCTAGGGACAAGAGAAGTATAACCTTTACCCTTATATATACTATAATAAGATATCTTCTATTAGTATATTACCTTATTATACTTTATTAGTATTAACGCTATCTAAGGAATCTTGTCTAGGCGTAGGCATTTAGATATATCTAATACTACTTTTATATTAAGGTAAGTCCTATATTACCTATTAGCTTTATAATATTATACCTCTTTACTATCTACACTAATACTTACCTTCCTCCTTAACTATACCTATGCCTTTATTATAAGAAATAAGGTAATATAGCTTATCTAGGTAGGCCTATTAATAAAGCCTAATCTTTCCTAGAGACACTTAGTTTTATTATTTCTTAATAGTCTAGATATTTTAATACCTAGGTTATTAACTACTTTTACTATAATATACTAATAGCTATTACTACTTACTAATACTCTTAAGTTACTATACTAATCTATAATAAAGTACTTTACTAATAAGGTTAAGTAGCCTATCTTACTTAAGCTAAACTACTACTTTTTAATACTAACGCTTATATACTATTTAACTACTAGCTTAAGGCTAACACCTTAATAGACTACTATACTACCTAGTGCTATATCTTTGTCTTTATAGCCTATTACTTACCTATGCCTTATCCTTATATACTATACTACTGTCTCTCTAGAAGTCTAATGTTATCCTTTTACTTACTATTATTATAGCCTTTAATAACCTCTTTAGCTATAACCTAATGCCCTTAGCGCTAATATTTCTAAGTATATACTATTAATAACCTCTCTAGTTAAGGCTATTATTACCTTACTTAAGTAGTATATCCTAGCTAACCTTTTAAATTACCTTTCTCTTAGCCTTAGCCTTTATAGCTATAAAGTCTAAGTGTACTTACTATACCTATAGTAAGTATAGTAAATAATTAGTAGTATTATTAAGATATTACTTTTTACTATCTATATCTAGGCTAACCTTAACTACTAGGCTATATATAATACTAAGGTATTATTAGCTACTACTTATCTATAAAGGCCTAATAGACTTCTTATTAATATTATATACTATACTACCTATACTAGTAGCCTTAATCTTATACTATACCTTTTACTTAGCTATTTAACTACTAGATAGCCTTATTATACCTATAGCTTAAGGAAGACACTACTACTACTAATAATATTACCTAGACTATTAACCTTAAGTCTTATAAGCCTATCTTAAACTTCTATACTATCTATATAACTAAGATAAATATTACTACCTTTACTTTACTCTTATATAGTAGGCTAAGGCTACCTTACTATATACTATCTTTATTAATAACTTAATATAATTAATACTACTATTACCTAGGCCTTACTTTCTCTTTACCTAGACTACTAATATCTAAGATAATATAGCTAAGCTATAGCCTAGCTATAGCTTCCTCTAGAATAAGCTAAACTTTACCTAGGCCCTATTAGCTAGACCTTCCTCTAGGACTATAAGGTAGTAGCCTACTTAGACTTTAGTAGCTTTATTATTAATAAAAAGCCTAACCTTATAGCTATATTTAAATACTAGTAGGCTATTAATAGCTTTCTTTAAGTCTTTTACTAGCTATCTATATTACTACTAGCTAGCCTACTAGGGTACCTAAACTAATTTTACTATATATAGAGAATATACCTTATAGTAGACCTTATAATATCTTTATTTATAAAGGCTTATAGTAATCTATATTTTACTATAAAGGCCTATATAACTATAAGGACTACTAACTTATTTACTACTTTTTACTTTTACCTTTAGTTAAGTCTTACTTTACTACCTCTAGATTATTTAACCTTTTATAACTATACTATCTACTACTACCTTTATTAAAAGTAGTACTAAGCCTACTAGTATCTTAGCCTACCTATAGCCTACTAACTTTACCTTAAAAGCTAAGCTAGTAATATAAATTAGTAAGTATTTACCTTTTTTTCCTTACTACCTAGTTAATCTAATAGGTATTAAATCTATTATAGCTATAGTAGCTTTAATAACTATAGTGCTATCTATAGTAAAGTTAAGATCTTTATAGCTATAAGAAATTATTAAGAAAGTAAAATACTTTATAGCTATAGATTTTATTTTCTACTAGTAGAAAGAAATCTTTATAGCTATAGGATATTTCCTATAGCACTAATATCCTATAGCTATAAAGTTTACTACTTATTTTTAATTTTTATAGCTATAAAGCTTTTTACTACTTCTCCTAATTTATATAGCTATAAAGATTAATATAGCTAATTATCCTAATAGCCTTACTAGCTTATATACTAATAGTATATATAGTTAATAAGCCTAAGGACACTAAAGCTAATAAGGAATTACCTATTAGTGCTTTCTAGGCTACCTTAGCTAATAATAACTAACTAGTACTACTTTACTAGCTAGTATACTAGCTATATAATATAATATATTACTTCTTTATTATATTAGTTAGTTATAGTATTAATATTACTAACTAGCGCTATATAGCTATTACTTAGACTAGACACTATATAGTAATAGTTAAGATAGTAAGGCTAATGTTTATTCTAAGATACTAGATTATTACTATAGTAATAATATCTTAATATATAGGCTACTATTTAACCTTAGTTACTATTTATTACTATACCTAGGAGTTTATTAATAATATATATATAATAGTGCCTTTTTTTACTTTCTTTATTCTTCTAAGCTTTAGTATACCTTCCTAAAGCTTAATAGTAGTGTCTATAAAAGTAATAGTAGTCCTTTACCTTAGCCTTTACTAATACTACTTATACTACTAAGGATAAGTAAGTAGTACACCTATATAACCTTAGCCTAGAGATCTTAGATAACCTAGTCTTTACTATTACTAGATCTAAGCCTACTATACTATAGCCTTATTAGTGCTAAGTCCTTAAGGCACTATTATAGGCTAAGGGGATATTATTTATATAGCTAGCACTAAGGCTAGTAAGTCTATTACCTTTATAGTGCCTTTACTTATCTTCTTTACTAGCCTTATATCTTTATTATACCCTTAAGTTACTATAGTTAGAGGTACTTAAGTACTTTACTTACCTAGTGTATATACCTATATCTAGAGACTAATACCTAGTGTTAAATAGACACTACTACTATTATTATTATTAGCCTTAAATAACTTAATAGTATAGCCTAGTAAGCCTTAGTTAGTTATCTTAATAATAATTTTTATATTAACCTTATTACTATTAATAAGGTATACTTAGGCTTACTACTACTTATAACTTCTACTTTACTTTACTAAAGTTAGGCTATAGCCTCTTAGATATCTACTAGAGGTACCTCTTCTTTACTACTATACTACTGCCTCCCTTAAGCCTAACTTTATAACCTCTACTATATCTTTACTAATACTACTATTATCTATAGCCTAACTAACTAGCTAGGTATTACTTACTATATTAAGATAGTTAAAGATAGCCTTACTATACTATTATTTATATATACACTTATATACTATATTACTTACTTAGCCTTTACTAATAATTAATGCCTACTACTCTTTATTATTTACTTCTTTAGTGTTAATAAGGCTAAGTCTATTACTACTAAGCTAGGTATACTACCTACTATACTAACCTTATAAATAAAGAGTAGTCTAAGGCCTTTACTTATTAGCTTAATAATATCTATATCTATATACTACTTCTGCCTTTAGTGTTAGTATTAATAAGCTATATATTATTACTATTACCTACTAGAGGCTACCTTTCTCCTTATTAACTAGGTATAAATAGCTAGCTAAGGCTTATATAGTAGCTTTCTTCTACTACTATTATTATTACTACTTCTACTAATAGCTATAGTAATAACGCCTTTTCCTTTTCTTAATACCTTATACTACTAGGCTAGTATTACTACTACCTTAAACTACTAGATAATATATACCTTATATACCTAGACACTACTAATAATATACTATATAACTAGTGTACTACTACTATAAGCCTCTTATAATAGTATAATACCCTCTATATATAACCTTACTATAGTATTAATAATCTTTGCCTATGCCTAACGCCTACTACTACTATACTTTCTTACTATATTACTCTTAAGCTAGCTATATAGTAGCTTTAACCTTTATAGCTATAAAGGATTACTATCTTTTGCCCCTTTTACTATAGTATACTAATGCCCTTTGTCTAGATATTACTATAAACACTATACTCTAAGAACTTTACTATATCCCCTTAGCTTAGGATTAACGCCTAGCTACTAAAGCCTATATATAAGGACTAGTGTATTAACGCTACTTAGTAACCTTTATAATAGGCACTAGGCTATTATCTTTAATATAGACCTTTACTAATAACTATACTTACTAATAATTATCTATATTACTACTAACCTAAATATTACTACCTAAACCTACTAGTCTAATAACCTATACTTTTACTTAAGGATATCTATACTACTAGTATATATACCTCTATATCCTATATAATAGTACTACTATTACCTCTTTATACTACCTTAGCGCCTATAATATTAACCTAGCTACTAATAAAGTAAAAACTATTACTAATAATATAATAAGTCTTATATTCTAATCTTACTTAGCTTATTTTACTTACCTTATACTATAGTAATACTATAATAGGTATAGATTAATACCTTATAAGCCTTACTATATCCTTAGGTAATCCTTTAAGGACCTTATTACTACTACTATTATACTATAGCCTATATAATACTAGAGACCTTATATAATATAGGGTCTATGCCTTACTGCCTACTATTAACGCTATCTCTATGCACTAGCCCTAGACTTACCCCTTAGTAACTAGGCTATATAAATATAGTAATATATTACCTTATCTAAGTAGTAGGTCTTATATTTATAGACCTTTATAGTGTATACCTACGCTTATCCTTATATTAAATCTACTATTATAGCTATTAAGGCTAACGCTATATATAGTCTAGGCTATAAATCTATTACTATGTTTTTTTATTAACCTTACTTCTATATATATAGTATATTCTATAGGCTTAATTAAATAAGAAGTCTACTATATTATTCTTAGCCTATTAATAGCCTATGCGTAAAGCTAAGTCTATTATATAGCCTCTATAGTGCCTTATTAGCTGTCTTTACTAGTATTAACCTTTATCTTCTCTAAAGCTATTACCTCTCTTTTATCTTTATAAGTACTATATAGGTAACTATAATCCTTATAGTATTAAAGATTTTATTTTACTTAGCTTCCTCTCTACTAACTTAACTACCCTACTTCCGGCTACCCCCCACATCCGGCCCATCATCACCACCACCATTACCACCACTATCACCACTTATTTCACCACCTCTGCCGCCCACCCATATGCAACTTCCGGCCTCACTGGGTAATTCGGATGCGCTGGATTCATCCGGACTATCCATATCGCCGATATCCGGGGTTTGCGCCCGCCGGATATCATATATAGTGGCAAAGGTGCTGTTAGGCGATAGGGGGACCTTTTTCCTCTTGCGTTGCCGTAGGTCATCCAACTTGCCCTCTAGCTGGCGGACCTTTTGCTCTAGAAACGCGTTTCTAGATGCCTGCTCATTATACCCCTTTTGCATCTTTCTAGATAGGTGACGAATAGTATGGGCATCTAACCTATCCTCTGCCAACTGGTTTAACTGGCGTAGTTGATGCCGTAATTCAGCAGACCGACGAGGGGTTGACCATGGGACGATAGATACGGCTTCATCCCACTGTTGGCTGCTGGGCTGGCTGGGCTGGCTGGTCTGTTGGTCCTTGGTAACTATGGGGTTAGATAGAGGCCGCTGTATGCATATTGGCCATAGTCCAGCTGACCTCCAGCCACTTCTAACGTTCTGGACTGTTATAGCTGCATCTCTGGCCTTTATATAACAGGCCAGAAACGCCCTCTTGCCAGCAACAGTTGAATCACTAACCCAGTCATCTAGATATCTAACCTCCCTTCGATAGGCGTGCTTTAATAGGCTGAAGACTAATATATCCAGTGGCTGGAGGACAGCAGAGGAGTGCGGCGGTAGATATAGTAGATATACGTTGTTCTGGAAGCATTCCCACATGAAGTCTGTTGATATATGGCTGTAATGCCCATCTAGAACCAGCAGTCTGGCTGCCTCTGGCTCGCTGGGCATAGTGCCTGGGATGAAGACCTTCTTCAGCCACTCAAGGGCAGTCTTCTCAGTCGTCCAGCCATTATCCGTATATGCAAAGTGCCATCCTTCATATCCAGATAGGTTGGATGGGAACCACTGGGCCTGGACTGATTTGCCCTTATATATAACCAGTGGGCATAGGGACCTCCCATCAGCAGCCACACACTCGATGATAGAGATCCATGCCCGGGATCCTGGCTGCTTTTTTTGGATATGCCGCGATGCCGCAGAGCCCAGCACTAGCCCATTAGATCCCCTGCCCTCCATAATACCAGTCTCATCCATATTCCATCAGTTAGATGGATAGATTCCTTAGATAGCAAGGATGCTGGTTAAAAGCTGGAAAAACCCCTGGATAACCTCGGAAGAATGGGCCTTCCATCGCCGGGCATCAATTGCTCTAGATCAATAGGTCCTAATTGATGGGTTTCGCCGCAGGAATCGCTGTATCCATCTCTTGCCCAGAGGTTGATAGGTATCATGGGTATCGCCCAGCATACGCTCTGCCAGGCCCTTTAGTTGTTGATGGGTAGGTCCATTGCCTAGGGCATGCTGGGTTTACACCCATCCAGCCAGATAATCCTCCTGGGCTTGGGATAATCGCTGCATATGGTTATAGGCAGTATTTTTGCTTTGCCGCCCATGGAATCGGTATCGAAGTGTCTGGTATGGTATAGCCCATTTCTGAGCAGCGTGGCGGATAGAGCAACCATCTACTATATCATT
>NW_026850936.1:0-12060 GCF_030913465.1 Colletotrichum navitas
TAATAACCCCCTTAAAGTAAAGTGTCTTTCTAAACTATAGCCTTTTACTATACCTTATATAACTAATTCTTTTCTCCTCCTATATTAACTATCTTAAACCTACTAATATATAGTAATCTAGAATAAACCTTTAACGCTCTTTTTAATTAAGTTAATACCTTTATAAAAGCTAATAGATTTAGTATTATAAAAAGGAACTAGTATAAAGCTTAAGGCTAAATTATATACTATGCCTTCTAATATAACTAATTTAGAAGCCTTAGACTACTAAGGGGTAATAGTATTTAATAGTATATATCTTAGAAATATAGTTATTAATAGTAGATTATTATAGAGGCCTAAGAGAAAGGTAAGTAGCTATTATATTATTATCTAGTAACCTAGTATAGTTAGTATAACTATAGCCTAAGCCTTAAGGTATCTATATATCTTTCTTATTATAAGGCTACTTAGCCTATAATAAATACTATTAATATAATAAGCTAATAAGTTAGTATCTAGGTATATAATATATACACTATTATTTAAGAGTAGTTCCTAGATTCCTTATTTACTTAGTAAAATATCTATAACGCTAAAGCTTATATAAACTAAGAGAAGTTAAATAAGTATTTACTAACTATAGCTTTAATTAAGCTATTTAATAAGTAAGATATCTTATATATAGTAAAGTAAGCAAAGAATAAGCTAGACTACCTTATTAGCCTTGTCTAGACTTTTCTCTACTATCTCTAAATATAGAAATAATTCCCTAAAGTAATTAGTTTTAATAACACCTATAACACTAATTACTTTAAACTTTTACTCTTCTAGGCTACTAGATAGACCTACCTTAGGTCTATTTATAATACTATATTTAGCCTTATTAATAATAAAAGGCTAAAAGGTTTTTAGTTTTTTTTAGCTAGTATTTACTAACTTATAGACTAACACTTAGTCTATTACTTTACTATTATTATTATAAACTATAATAAATAAATAAAGGCTATACTAAATAAGTAGTTCTTTAGTGTCTAGTAATAACTCTATATCTACTATATTAACTTTAATATTATACTTAAGGCTAAGTAGAAGTAGCTTAAGGACTATACTTATAGTAGTAATAGTAGTAGGTCTAATAATAAGGCCTACTAGCTACTAATATAAGTAATAGCCTAGCTTAATAATAAGGACTAGGCCTATATTACTATACTAGTAGATAAGCCTCTCCCTTATATATATTATAAGGTTCTAATAATATAGAAGTTTATTATTTTTACTAAGACTAAGTATACCTTTAAAGAGGCTTAGACTAAGCTTTATAAAAAGTTTATTAACTAATACTTAATCCTCTAGTACCTCTATATAATATACTTACCCTTAAGAGTATAGTAGGCTTACTACTTTATCTAAAAATACTAGAACTTTAGTGTTTATATTACCTCTAGTATAGAATTAAATAATAATAATATTAAAGGCTATCTCTTAAATAGTCTTAGTTACCTATATTAACTTATTAATATTATATAAAATATAATTAGTAACTAAGGGCTATACTTTAGGTAAGTATATATAAAAAATAAAATCCTTTAAGGCTAGAAGTATATAGGTCTTTACCTTAAGCTCTTTAGTAAACTTTATATACTACTTTTTTTAAAGTGTTTAGTATTAATTAAAAAGTAATACTAGCTAGTAAAAAAGGTAATACCTTTTAGCAAGAGACTATTCCTAGACCTTATTAAAGAATATAGTTTAGACTATACTATTTTAACTAAGCTTAGTATCTTATACTACTATAAGATCTTTACTAAGATACTTAATTTAGTAGCTTTTAGTAAGTAAGAGGTATACCTTTAGTAGTATCTTTAAGAGATATCTCCTTTTAATCTATACTACTAGATCTTTAATCCTAAGATTATAGTATCCTTCTATAGTAGGCTAAAGAATATAGTATAGTCTATTCTATTATAACTATCTTTACTAAGAGAAAGCTACTTAACTAGCTAAACCTATACTCCTAGTAAAAGCTAAAGTATAAGTAGTAAGAAGTAAGGTTACTTACTTAGAAGTAAAAATAATAAGTTAACACTAGCTAGGTCTTTATAAGAAAAAAGTTAACTAAGTTAAAGCTAGATTTTAACTTTATTTTAGTAATAAACAAGAAGCTAGTCTAGTGTTCTTAGTAAAAAAAGAATAATAAGTAATTATATAAGTAAATAGCTACTTTAGCCTAGTATATAAAGGATATAGAGTTAGTAGGAAATAGTTAGTAGTAATAATAAATCCTTATAGCTATATTATAAGAAAGTAGCTAGGTAGTAAGTATTTTAAATATAAAAAAAGTTATTTTTCTTAAGGTAAATAGGAAGTAGGCCTAGCAAGAGGGCTAACCTTTATAGCTATAAGAAGTAGGCTTAATAGGGGGGCTTTTTTTATAGCTATAAGAAGTAGGCCTAGCAAGAGGGGTAACCTTTATAGCTATAGGAAGTAGGCCTAGTAAGAGAGGTAACCTTTATAGCTATAAGAAGTAGGCTTAATAGGGGGGCTTTTTTTATAGCTATAAAGTAGGCTTAATAAAGGGGCTTTTTTTATAGCTATAAAGATAGCGCTTTTTATAGAGGCTATTTCCTATAGCTATAAAAAGAACCCCCCTTATAGAGCTTGTTTTCTATAGCTATATAGGTTAATTAGTTAATAGTAGAATAGAACAGTAGAATAGCTATATTAGTGTAATTGCCTTTACTGCCTTTATAGGGATATACTGTTTTTTTTAACTAATTAGGCAGTAAGAAAGCAACGCCCCTGTAAGAGTAACGCCCCTATATTAATTTACAACGCCCCCCTATTAATTCCCTATTAAAAAACTATTATATATTTTACTTAGGTTCTTAAATAGAACCTAAAATATAAGACTTAAATTTAGGATAATTAGTATATATAATAAGTAAAGAAAAATAAGTATTAAGCTTATTTTTTCCTTTTTCTATAGTATTAATAAAGTGCTTAGTATAAAGGTCTTATAGTTTATTACTTTATAAAGTATATTAGTAAGTTTAGTAAAGTTAAATTAGTATTTAATAATTATCATTAATTATAAACTTCTAGATATTTATAGTAGTTTATTTTATTAATATAAAAGATTAATAACTTACTAAGTCTTCTACTATAGGCTTCTACTGTTCTTTATAGTAGTTTAACTCTCTTTCTAAAGTTAAATTAATATTAGTAACTTAACATAGTAGCTTATCTATAGTAGTAAAGGTTTAATATTGTATTTATATAGTAGGGGTATAAAAGGCTTCTAATAAATCCTTAATATGCTGTAGCTATAACTAGATTCTTAGAATTATAGCTTTAAACATAAGGTTTTTAGTACTAGACCCTAGGGTAGTTAAGGCTAGCTTTAATTCTAAAGTAGTACTAATTATTATATATATAGAATTTTATCTAGTATTATTACCTATTAAATTATTAGTTTATATGTATATATAATAATATTAATATAATTTATAACTTATTTTATAAACTTATAAAGAGGTATTTTAGTTTTATTATAGTTATAAGGTATAGTAGGATCTTTAAGCTCTTTATTATACTTAATAGCTTATAAAAATTCTTTATATAAGCTAGTATTATTTTTAAGTAATATAGCTATTCTTTTAATAGCGCTTATAATACCTAATATTATAGAAATAATAATTAGTATTTATTAAATTATTATTATTATTAATAAGTTATTATTAAAGAAGTAATAGACTTACTAGTATTTGCCTTTAAGACTTTTTCTTTTTCTCTAGTATTTAATTCTTTAATTTCTCTATTATAATTATTAATAATAGTAATATTTTTAAACTCTTTAATAATAGTATCTTTAGTAAAAGTATTAATAAAGGTATTAATAATATCTTTAGTAATAATATTAAATATATATATAGTATACCTAATATTAAATATATTATTATTATAAGATAACTTATAATTATTAATAATATTAGATAAAAAGATATTATTATTATAGCTATTATCTCTAGTAAAGCTATGATAAGTTAGTTACTAGTTTATTATTTAAATATATTAGTACAACAGGTAGGCTTAGATCTCTTAGAGAGAATAATAGCCTAAGAGTATATAAAAGAGTATATCTCTTATATAAAAATATATCCTATAGAAGCAAGAATATAGGATAACAGGGGTAGATATAGAGGTATAAGGATATTAATATAAAGAGAGTATAATAGTTAGTCTTATTATTTTATTACTAACTAATCTAGTTTACTTACTTAGAGAGAGAATAAGATAAACTAAAAACAGGAAGAAATCTAGCCCTTATATAGACCTATCTAGCTTACTAGAATATTCTATACTTACGTAAGCTACTTAGAAATTAAACTAAGATTATGTAACTTGTTAACCTTAGTTAAATAACCTTAACTTAAAGTAGTAACCTTACTAAAGAGATAGTATTAAAAAGAGGTTTCTTAGATATTCTAGTACCTTCTTTTATCTTCTAGTGATTACGTAATTAGCTATACTTATATAATTAATATATATATTAATCTACTAAGTTAATAGATTATAAATATATATATCTTATATATATATAACCTTTATAATAGAGGAAATATAAGATAAAGAAGTATTAAGAGTATAAGAGATACTCTTGGTTTTTATACTTCTAATACTCCCTCTTTTACTCTATTATGGAGTAAAATAAGTAAAAAAAAGTACCCTAGACTAGAATATAATATCTAGAGATATATCTTAATAAGTATAATAACTTATTAAGAAGAAATCCTAAAAATATTAAGAAAAATATACTAATATATAAGTATATTATATAGGCTTATTTTTATTATATAAGCCTATTAGCTTAATAAATTCTTAAAATTTAACCCTAGAAAGGGGTTTTATTAAGCTATTAGTAGGTATAGAAGAAGTAGGTATATATTCTAGTTCTATATTGCCTTTTTTAACCTCTTAACAAGTATAATAGTAATATAAGGCAGTATACTTAGTCCTCTAATAATATTTAAGGTTATAGGCTAAGCTTAAGGCTATATTATTATCTATTTTAATAGTAATAGGGGTTATATTATACCTTATTTTAGATAATAAGCCCTTTAACTAGACTACCTCTCTAATAGCTTCCTATAGGCTATTAAATTTAGCCTTAGTAGTAGATAAAGAGATAGTTAACTATTTTTTTAACTTCTAACTAATAGGCCCTCTAAGTAAAGTAAAGAAATAACTAGAAGTAGATTTTCTAGTTTCTTTATAACTTACCTAGTTAAAATTAGTATATCCTACTAGGTTAAAGGTATAATTAAAGCTATTATTATCTATATTACCTTTACAAGTAATATTATAATTAATAGTCTTTTTTAAATATCTTAATATACCTTTTCCTTGCTTAAGTAAGAATTCTATAGGGTTTTAAAGGTAATAAGAGATAAAGAATATACTATAGGCTATATCTAGCCTAGTTATAAATATAGTGTATATAAGAGAACCTATAAGTTATTAATATTCCTTTAATAGGTCCTTAGAAGAAGTATATCTTTCTATCTTGTTGCCTAGAGGGCTATTTAATATACCTATTAATATAGGTATATTATTTATTTTTACTTCTAATAAGTTAAACCTTTCTAGAAGCTATTAAATATAGTAGGCTTAAGAGATAGTTATAGACCTTTTAGATCTATCTCTAGTTATATATAGCCCTAAAAACTTAGAAACTTCT
Organism: Colletotrichum navitas; assembly: GCF_030913465.1. NCBI lineage: Eukaryota > Fungi > Ascomycota > Sordariomycetes > Glomerellales > Glomerellaceae > Colletotrichum > Colletotrichum navitas. The sequence continues at coordinate 5,720 of NW_026850936.1, forward strand.
CCTAGGTCTTATATCTCTATATATTTAGAGATTTTACCCTTAATATTTTCTATATACTTAATATCTTTATTAAGTATAAGAAAATTATTAACGTAAGTAATAATATAACAAGGATTATTTTTATCCTAGTTATAATAAGTAGCTTTATCTAACTTTAAAGATATAAAACCTATATCCTTTAATATAGATTTTATCTTTAACTACTATTACCTAGGAGCTTATTTAAGGCTATATAAAGCCTTAAGAAGTAATAATATTTAATCTTTATTTTTTAACCTATAGTATTTAGATTAGGATATTTAATAAAGAAATTAAATAAAGGGATATTAGAAGGGTCTATATAGACCTCTTCTTCTAAGTCCCTATATAGAAAGGCTCTAACTATATCTATTTATTAGATTTCCTAGTCTAGGGCTACTACTATAGCTAATAATACCCTATAAGTAGTAAGGTTAGTTCCTATAGCAAAGGTTTAGAAATAAGTAAGCCTATACTTTTACTAAAAACCTCTAACACAGAGGTAAGCCTTATATTTATTAATATTACTGTTAATATTGTATTTTTTCTTAAAGACCTATTTAGTAGTTAAAGGTACCCTAGAAGACTTATATACTTCTTTAGGTTCTACTGCTTTTAAAGTGCCTCTTTAGATAATAGTAGCTAGTTCTTTATATATAGCTTCTAGCTAGAGGTCTTTTTTAGGGCCTTCTAAAGCTTATTTTAAAGTAGTAGGCTCTAGAGGTTATATACTATAGTTATATTCTATAGTATTATTATAGGCCTTATATTTATCTTTTTCTTCTTTAGATATAGAAGGTATATTAACCTCTATATTAGAAAAAGGAATAATTTATTTATTTATAGAAGTACTAGAAGAAATAGTAGTTTTTTCTTCCTCTCTTATAGTACTTTCTATAAATTTAATATATAAGGTCCTTACTATAGAAGGCCTATAAGGTCTAGAAGGAATATATATAGTATATATATTATTTCCTTCTATAGATAAATAAATACTCTCTTTTATATAAGTATTTAGTTTATCTAACTAAATATAGTTTTCTCTAGGTCTATATACTAAGACCTTAGAGCCTATTTTATGTATATTAGATAAGTCTAGTTTATTATCCTTATTAAGATAATAATAGTCTAGAAAAGCCTTAATAGGGGTCTTATCTAGGCGTTTTATAGTAGTATAATTAAATAATTTAGTAGTTTCTTTAAGAATTATATCCTATAGAAACTTAGGTAATTTATTTACTACTATAATAGTTCTAGACTTATCTAGAATAGCCTTATTAGTTCTTTTTATTATACTATTTTATTCTAGTGTATAAGGCGTAGAAGGCTCTAAAATAATACCTTTTTCTTTAATATAAGTAGTTAATTCCCCTATATTAAATTTAGTTCTATTATCTAAGCGTAAACGCTTAGAATAATTATACCCCTAATTTTTATAGTATTCTAGCTTATTTTTAAAGATATTAATTATATCCTCTTTAGTTTTAGAGAATTCTATTTCTCTAAGGCTAGAAGAATTATCTATAAATAGAATAGTATAATTATATCTGTTTATAAAAGTAGAAGTTATTTTAAGAGTATTTATATATACTCTCTCTAAGAGAATAGTTACCTTATTATAGTTAATCTTAGGCTATTACCTAGTTAACTTAAAAAAAATATAGTTAAGGTAGTTTAAGTCTTCTTCTTTTAGTTTATCTAAAGAAATTCCCTTAGTTAACTTAGCTATTTTAACTAAGTAAAAGTAAGAAGGATAGGCTAGTTTTTAATACTATTCTTCTATTATAGTAGTATATACCTCTTTATTTATTTTTAAAGAGGTATTATCTTCTATTTTAGAAGATATATTATCTCTAGTATCTTCTAGAGATAAAGAAAAGCCTTCTTCTATATTATATAGAAGGTTACTCTTAGGAGGTCTAGTAATATTTAGATAAAAACCCCTCTTTACTATATTAATATTAGCAAAAGGCTCTCTATTACTATTACAGAGATTCTAGTTAATAAGAAATCCTTCTTCTTTATAGTATAAAAGGCCTAATAATATAGATATAGGAAATTCTAGTATATATAAGGTATTATTTAACCTTATATAGTTAATTTCCCCTTTAAAGTATATAGAAAGTATTATAGTTCCTATTCCTTTAGGTCTAATAGGTCCTACACCTATATTAACTATAGGAATATTTTCCTTAGTTAATAAGTCTATAAAATAGTCCTTATTATTTAATATATAGACTATTAAACCTATATTATATAACTAGTTGTCTTATTAACTTAGATAGTTAAGGTAGGCCTTATAAGTATAATATTAACCTTCTTAGTTATCCTCTTCTAGAGGCTAGTTAGTCTAGTAGGTTATAGTAAAAGTTACCTTTTCTTTACCTTTAATAGGCTATAGGTTTAAATCTAGGTTATTAACCTTTTCTTTAGGTCCTTTAAACCCCTTATTTTCCTATTTATAAGGTTTCTTATCCTTATTAAAAAGATACTTATATTCTTTAATAAAATTACCTTTATTAAAAAAAGGGCTTTTATTATAGTTATTAGATATAAGTGTATTATTTTTATACCTATTTTTATTTAATATATTATTAATAAAGGCTTCTAGAGAAAAAGGCTCTTTAGTTCTAAAAGCACTTCTTTATCTTTCTGTCTAAACAGGAAAATAACTACTTAGAGTAGCTATAAAGACTATTTTTTAGTCTATATCTTCTATTTTAGCCCCTACGTTATTAAGCTTAGAGATATAACCCTTAAAAAAGCTAATAAACTTATTTAAAGTATCATAATTCTCTAGTTTAATAGTATAAAATTCTAAGTATAACTGTTGCCTTAGAACAAGGCTAGTTCCTTTATAAAAAGACTTTAGTATATTTAAAGTATTCTTAGGATCCTTTAAGTTAAATACTAAAGATAAGAGTTCTTTTTAAAGGTTTTACCTTATAATTAATAAGGACTATGTTTTCTATTCTTTAGATATATCTTTATATTTACCCTTTTTTTAAACTAGATATTTAACTTAAGTAGTTTAAAGAAGAAATAAATAAAAGTAATCTAGGAATTCTAATTATTAGTTCCTTAGAGATATTATTCTTAAGGTATTAAATAGCCTATAGTAGCCTTAATAAGATCTACTATTTTCTTCTAGTATTTTTACTAGAAGTAAATAAGTATTTTTAACCTATAAAATAGAGGTCTTATTCTTTTTACCTCCTTAAATAAATATATATTTTTATAAGATATATAAGATAGTTAAAAGGTTTTATAACTACTACTAATAGACTTATATAACCTCTGTTTAGTAAATATTAAATACTATCTCTTAGTTATAAGAAATACTAAGGGATTACTTTTTTTACCTTAATATTCTTATAAAAAAAGATAGTATAAGGGATCTACCTTATAAATAAATAAATAGGCTACTAAAGAGTATATATAACTCTTATAGTAATAGAAATACCCTAGGTATATAACCTAGGCTTATAACCTATTAGTATAATAAGTAGGCTTAGATCTCTTAGAGAAAATAATAGCCTAAGAGTATATAAGAAAGTATATCTCTTATATAAAGATATATCTTATAAAAGCAAGAATATAAGATAACAAAGGTAAATATAGAGATATAAGAATATTAATATAAAGAGAGTATAATAGTTAGTCTTATTATTTTATTACTAACTAATCTAGTTTACTTACTTAGAGAGAGAATAAGATAAACTAGAAACAAGAAGAAATCTAGCCCTTATATAGACCTATCTAGCTTACTAGAATATTCTATACTTACGTAAGCTACTTAGAAATTAAACTAAGATTATATAACTTATTAACCCTAGTTAAATAACCCTAACTTAAAGCAGTAACTTTACTAGAGAGATAGTGTTAAGAGGAGGTTTCTTAGATATTCTAGTACCTTCTCCTATCTTCTAGTGATTACATAATTAGCTATACTTACGTAATTAATATATATATTAATCTACTAAGTTAGTAGATTATAAATATATATATCTTATATATATATAACCTCTATAATAGAGGAAATATAAGATAAAGAAGTATTAAGAGTATAAGAGATACTCTTGGTTTTTATACTTCTAATATAAATATATAAATACCTTTCTCTGTTAATACTAGGCTTTTTAGCCCTTAGGCTATTTTTATTTTTTTAGAATATTAGGCTTCTTAGTCTATAGGCTATTTTTTAATTTTTACTTTAGCTTAGGCCCCTTAGCCCTAGACTATTATTTAATTTTAGAGAAGTTTTTACTTTTACTTTTCTTGTTATTTATTAATTAGGTCCTTATTTCTTTTTATTTTACTATATACTATATATCTTATAAGTTAAGAAGTACTCTAAAGGGCTTAAATTTAGTTTATAAGAGATTCTTAGTAAGTTAATTTACTAGTATTTTATTTATTAGTAAATATATAATATTAACTTTACCCTTTATATAGACTTATTATAGCTATATATTTTAGATATTAATATAGTAAAGTTATATTATAATTCTATCTTTTTTCTTTATAACTAAGTAAATTATTTATTAGTTATTATATAATACTACCTATATATTGTCTTTTAATTTAAGGTAAATATTATAAAAAAGGTATTTTAAGGTAATAAGTTCTTTAGTTATATAGTTAAAAGTAAAAAAGTTAGCTTTAGTTATTAATATTATAACTATTACTTAGTAAGTTACTTTTTAAATAAATTAGGCTACTAAAAAGATATATAATATACCTCTAAAACAACTAGTAAATAATTATTTTATTAGTAAAGAAAGTATTACTTTTATAAAAGAGTTATATACTCTCTAAGATACTAAAGTAAATTAATAAATATAAGGTATAAAAAAGCTATTAAATATACTACTTTACTACTTAAAGATAGTATATACTTAGGTTTATTAGGTACCTAGAAAAAAGTAAGTAAGTAAATACTATATTTAGCTAGATTATTATAGTAGTATATAGGATTAATATAACTATCTTTTAAAATAGCTTTACTTTTACTAGTATTATTATTCTCTTATTTTAGAAAAAGTCTATTATTAGTAGTAGTATTATAGAAGAAATCTTGTCTATATACTTAAACTTTATAGCTATATTATAGATATATTAGTTATAGTAGAAGTATATTTTCTAGTTAAGTCTATTATATATAATATAAATACCTAGATACTACTTTACTTTTCTAAGGTCCTTTATTTTATATACCTCTTTTAGCCTTATAATAATTACTTCTTTTACTTTTTTACTTTCTTTTAGGTATATAATAAGAATATTATTAATATAAAAGAGTATATATATAGTATACTTCTTAAAAATAAAGAAATAGTAGTCTTTCTTTAATAATATAAGTCCTAGGCTTTTTAGTGTCTTTATAAACTTCTTAAACTAAAAAAGAGGTATATTATATAACCTATATAAGGCCTATATAATAGATACTGCTTTTCTTTTTTACTAATAACCTAGTAGTAGCTTATAGTATACTAGCTTTCCTAATAGGTCTTTTTTAGTATTAAGAAATATATTAACTATATTAAGTTACCTAACTTTAAGGTTAAATTATATAATAATAGCTATTACTATATAAAAGGTTTATACTATAAAGGTTACTATATATATCTAAAGAAGAGGGTCCTTTTTTATATATTCCCCTTATAATAACTTATGCCTTACTATAGTTAAGATATTCTTTTAGATCTTACTTATATATCTATACCTACTTTAATAAGAGAAGCCTTATTTTTAGTAGTAAATCTTACTTATTAATTACCTTAACTACTTTAAGATACCTTAGTTCTATAATTTTATAGTCTATTACTTATTATAGTAGTTAATAAAGGTCTAGAGGCATCTTAATTAACTTCTTTAGTATTTATAGTAGTCTTATAAGATTATTATAATAATATTACTTCTTATTTAATATTTATAGTATATAATAGGTTATTAGCTTATATATTACTATATTTACTATAGTATATAGTATATAGTGCCTATTATTACTTTAGCTTTTACTTTTTATTAATTATTTAAGGTTATAAAGAAGCTTTAGGGCTTAGTCTTTTCCTTTAACTAAGGGACAAGAAGAATACCCCTTAGAGGCTACTAGTAGGCACCTTGCTCTTAGTTTACACTTTAGTATACTAAAGTTAACTATACCTATATATACTAAAGGGCACCTTTATTATTAGCTTATTCTTGTTTTTAGCTTTACTTCTTTTAGCTTAACTATTAGGTTAATTTTATAGCTATATATTAATTTATATATTTTTTATTATTTTAGAATACTAGTTATTATCTAGTAGTATAGAAGTTAA
>NW_026850937.1:0-11795 GCF_030913465.1 Colletotrichum navitas
AGTACTATTAACTATAGTAAACTAGGGAGATTATATATAAATATAATATGCCGAACTGTAACTTTAGCTTTAAATCTAAGGCTAAAAGATTTCAAGCTAGTGCAGGGCAAGTACATTATAAATATAAACATCCTAATATAATTATTAAAGAAGAAGAAGAAGGAGATCCTTCTAAAATATCTAGTAAGTTATATACATATATATTTATATATTACTTAACTATAACTATTTTTAATAATAACTTAACTAACTCTTAAACTTTCTATAGTTAATAACTAGATTAATAGTAGAAATAACGGAATAAGTCAAGCAAATATTAATAACTTTATAAGTAATAGTTCTATAAATAGTAACTTTAAACGACCTTGGCTTTTAAACACTATTTTTGAACTAGAGACTGTAGTTATTAACTGTATTAAGTTTTTAATTAATAATAATTTACCTTTTATATTATTACTTCTAATAACTTTAATAATTTATTAGAATATTTTAATCCATAAGTTAACTAGTAAAAATATCTTCTAAGACTTATAATAGTATTTAACTAACTTATTTATTTTATTATAGTAATAGTCCTAAGTTATACTATAGTAAAGTAATAAGTAGTATTAATACTTTATTTAATACTACTAAAGATACTATATTATTTTACTTAAGTAATCACTTTAATAACTATGGTTATATATCTTTACAACTAGATATATAGACCTCTATAGACTCTAAAAGCTACCTAGGGTTATAGGTACTTTTATTAATAGTGATTTTATATTAGACTATAAAATCTAGGTATTTAACTCTTTATTATTTAATACTAATATATTATATTAAATAATTATATATATATACTAATAATTATAATAGGCTTTGAGGCTTTAGATAGTGTATATACTGGTGTATATCTTAGTAAGTATTTAAGTCTAATATTATAGAGGCTTATAATATTCCTTTTAGTAAAGTAATAAGGTAAGTATTTAATCTATTAATAATATCTTTATAATAAACTACTAACTAACTTATTATAGCTTTACTAGAGATAATAGCTATAATAATAATACTTTTTATCTAATATTATTAATAACTATAAGTTATCTTATAATAATAATATATTTAATATTAGATATACTATATATATTAAATATAGTTGCTAAAGATATTATTAATACCTTTATTAATACATCTACTAAGATACTATTATTAAAGAGTTTAAAATATTGCTATTATAAACGATTATAATGGAGAAATTAAAGAATTAAATAATACAGAAAAAGAAAAAGTCTTAAAGCTAATACTAGTAAGTCTTAACTTTCTTAATAATAACTTATATAATAATAAATCTATAATAATAATTAATATATACTAATTATTATTTAATAACGTTAGGTATTATAGGCGCTATTAAAAGAATAGCTATTTTACTTAAAAATAATAATAGTTTATATAAAGAATTTTACAAGCTATTAAGTATAATAAGGAGCTTAAAGATCCTACTATACCTTATAACTATAATAAAACTAAGATACCTCTTTATAAGTTTATAAAATAAGTTACTTATTAACTTAGTATATATAAATATATATTAACTAATAAACTAATAGGTAATAATACTAGATAGAATTCTATATATATAATAATTAGTACTACGTTAAAATTAAAGCTAGCCTTAATTACCTTAGGGTCTAGTACTAAAAACTCTATATTTAAAGCTATAATTCTAAGAAACTAGTTATAATTATAGTATATTAAGGATTTATCAGAAGCCTTTTATACCCTTACTATATAAATATAATATTAAACCTTTACTACTATAGATAAGCTATTATTTTAGGTTACTTATATTAATTTAACTTTAGAAAGGGAGTTAAATTATTATAAAGAATAATAAAAGCCTATAATAGGAGATATAGTAAGTTATTAACCCTTTATATTAATATAATAAACTACTTAAAATATATTAAATAATATAATTAAAGAAATTTATATAATATTATTAATTTATTAATGTTTTATTAAAGTTACTAATATATTTTATAAAGTAATAAACTATAAGACCCTTATGCTAAGCACTTTATAGATGCTATAGAAAACAAAAAGAATAAGCTTAATACTTATTATCCTTTACTTATTATATATATAAATTATCCTAAATTTAAGCCTTATATTTTAGGCTCTATTTTAGAGCCTAAGTAAATATATAATAGTTTTTTAATAATACTTATTTAAAGACTTATTTACCTTTTTAGCTAGAGGTAAAAGTAAAAAAAAGATCTTAAAGAAGAATATAATAAGTAAATAACTTAACTATAATAACTATATTAATATTCTTATAGTTACTATAGTTATTTATAATATTAACTATAGTAATAATATACTAACTTATATATTTTAGGCTAAAATAAAAGATTATTAAAGATCTAGAGAAAAATAATAAAGAAAGGTTATATATTCCTAGTTTAAATAAAACTATTAAAATTAAGAATAGTAACTATAACTCTTATTCTTCTTTTAATCTTCCTACTAGTAGTACTAGTAAAAAAGTAAATAAATTTACTATAGATTTATCTAAGCCTAGAGAAGGACCTATAGGTAAAAATAGATTAAAAATACCTATTCTTAAGCCTAAGCCTAAGGAATTTAAGGATTTTTATTCTATATAAAGTAAACAACAAGTAGCTAAAATAAGAGAAAATAAATTAGACAATTACTATTCTTTATCCCCTATAGGGAATAAAGTAAGTAAGACTTTTAATATAGTTAACTAGTTTTAAAAACTATAAAAGATTTATTTATAAGTATAATATTTATAAAATATTTAATATAATATTATATAATATATACTAATTATTATTTAGGTAAATTCTTTAGAGCAGTAGAAGAATAATATAGAGAAATTTCCTATTTTATCTATATTAGCTAGAAAATACTTAGCTATACCTTCTACCTCTACTACTATAGAAAGTAGTTTTAACTAGTATAGCAATATTATTACAAAAAGAAGAACTAATTTAATAAATAATACTAGAAAATAATTAATGCCTATAAAAGACTAGTAATAATCTAGTAATTTAGAGGGTTTAGATAGGTCTTTTTATATACCTAAGATATATAGTAGTTTCTTTAATATAGGATTTAAATACTTGTCTAAAGAAGAAGAGAGTATTATAAAGGAAGGAATAATAGATAAAGAAATAGAAGATATATAAGAAGTAGAAGAAATAGAAGAGGATTCTAGTTATTAGATAGTTAGTTATTTTATAGTTAGTTATTTTATAGTTAGTTATTATATAGTTAGTTATTATATAGTTAGTTATTATATACTAAGTTATTAAATAGTTAGTTATTATATAGTTAGTTATTATATAGTTAGTTATTATATACTAAGTTATTAAATAGTTAGTTATTAGATAGTTAGTTATTTTATAGTTAGTTATTATATAGTTAGTTATTATATAGTAAGTTATTTTATAGTTAGTTATTATATAGTTAGTTATTATATAGTAAGTTATTTTATAGTTAGTTATTATATAGTTAGTTATTATATACTAAGTTATTTTATAGTTAGTTATTTTATAGTTAGTTATTATATAGTAAGTTATTATATAGTTAGTTATTATATAGTAAGTTATTATATAATTAGTTATTATATAGTTAGTTATTATATACTAAGTTATTTTATAGTTAGTTATTCTATAGTTAGTTATTTTATAGTTAGTTTTAATAATAGTTAGTTAATTTATTATTATTATTTATATATTATTAGTAAATCTTAGTTTTTAAGTATATAATATTTTAAGTAAATTATATAAAAAATATTATAGTATAAAAAAGAATTAACTTATACTATATATTATTTATATATTAACTTTTTATTATTTTTACTTTTTATATTATATTATTATATTTAATATAAAATATAATAATATATATATATAGTAAGTAGTATATTATAGTAAGTAGTATATATCTACCTACCTTTCTATCTTTTTAATAACTTAATTTAACTAGATTATATAAAATTAATTAAAAATATATATTACCTTATTCTTTATTAGTATCCTAAACTACCTTATAGGTTTATGTATTATATCTAGTTTTTCTATAATTACTATATTATTATATAAGTGGTTTACTACTCTCTGTATAACCCCCCTTTTAGAATATTTCCTTACCTCTAGCTTTAATAATGTCCTTTTCTCTTTATAGTGCCTCTACTTTAGCTATATTAAGTAATCCTCTAAGATATAGTTAGGTCTTTTTAGCCCTTTAGCGCTTACTAAGTACCTTTATCCCTATATAAAGTTAATAGTTCTCTACCTTAATAATAGTAAGTTAATATACTAACTTACTAATACCTTTTAACTATAAGTTAATTACTTTATATATTAGTATTAGTAAACTTCCTTAATAGTCCCTAATCCTTTTTTTTAATAAGGTAGAGCTTTATATACCTTTAATTACTGTTGTTAGTATCTTTAGGTCCTATAAGCCTAAGCTAGTTAGACATAAGTTAACTAGTGTTAGTATCTTTAGCTTAAAATCTAGGCAAAAAATAATAACTTTAGGATTAAAAGGTATAAGACTAGCCTATTAAAAACCTACTTATATATTTATTTTACTTATTAAAGTAAAGAATACTACTTTAAAGGCAGAAAAGAAGTTGTCCTTAGTAATATATATAATTTATATCTATATTATTTTCTTAATTTCTTTACTATATAAGTACTTTAAAGGGCTAAAATAGCTAATATTAAGAGGCTAAAGCTTATATAATAAATAAGGAGGTATATATAAAGTAATAATACCTTCTTTTTTATAGTAGTTATTAAATTTAGTTAATTTATAGCTATTATAGCTATCTAGGATTAGAAGGCAATAAGTACCCTTTGTGTAAGACTTTATACACTAATTAAAGTACTTTAGTTAATCTAGGCTAATCTTGTTTATAGTTTATCTGTTTTTACTTAGGTAAATACACTATATAGCTAGAAATTTACTATTAAAGTACTATAACAGAAGGTAATATTTGCCTTTTATAATAATATATAAAAGTATTACCTAGCTATCTATATATATACTCTAAATAATAGAAACCTATTTATAATTACTAGGCTACTTTATATAAGGCCTTCTATATTAGTTAAAAGTTATAATAACCTTTATATATAATAGTATTCTTATTAGGAACCTAGTCTTATTAAAATTATAGATATTATAATCTTATATCCTATACTTTATAATTATATTTTATATAAGTGTAAACTAGCCTTATATAATTATAGGATCCTTAGCTAAGGCCCTCTAATAGTTAATTTAACGTTAAAATTATATTTTTAATTAAGGTTATTATTATATAAAGTTCTCTGCTTATTAAGGTCTAATATATATCCTGTTGTATATATTAAGAAGTTAATTAGCTATATCTTATATATCTTCTTATTATAGAGGAAATCCTTAATTAATTAGGTTAATAACCTTTTTAAGAATTACCTTCTCTTTAGATATAGTTATCTTTATTAATTTTAAATATGTCTTAGCTTATATAACTTTTCTAGTGCGTTAATAACAGAGTGTAGTTTTAGGCACATTATAGATAGAGGCTACCTTTTATACAGATAGATTTTAGTCTTTTTAGATAGCTGCAATTGCAAGGATAATTTAGCTTTCTTAAGAAGAGGATTCTATTGTTGTACGTAGAGAAAGGTTAATGTAAAGATAAAGCTAGTAGAAATAAGGTAGATATACACTACTTACTATAATATATTACTTACTATATATATACGTTATATATATATAATATAATATAAATATAAATATATATATTTTTTTCCTATATAATATAATATAAATATATATATTATATTTATATTATATTATCTTGTATTTATATTATATTTTTATATTATATTATACTTTATATTTTTTTAAATTCTCTACTTATTTCTTATTAACTTATAAACCTAAGTAAGCTATACTTTAATAAGATAAAGTATAATAAAAAGGTATATAAGTTACTTAAGTTAAAGCTTACTATCTTTTATAACTATTACTTTAAAGCTAAGATCTAATATAAGTACTTTACTAATACCTTTTTTATAATACTATAAGGAGTAGCTATAAACTACTATACTAACTATTTTTATAAGCTACTGTTAGTAGAGGAGCCTATAGGTCACGTGACCTACCCCTACCTCCTTCTTGGCTAGCCTCTGCCTACTGTAGGTAGCCTACTCCTAGTTAGCTTTATATTACAGTTATTACTAATATTAATAGATATTGCCTTACTTTGCTGCTCTTATAGGTTATAAGGCCTAGGTTAATACTAATTAATTTTCTTTATAATTAATTAATTAGCTGCCTTTACCTCTTCTTTTTTAACGGTTAACAGTAATATCTATAAAACGTTGTAGTTACTGCCTATATTACTGTTCTGACTGCCTGTCTACTACAGTTATGTTACCTTATAACAATAATAAGTAATAAACTTAAAACGTTGCTCTTACTCTACCTTTACCTATATCCCCTCTTACTTAGACGTCTAACGACAAGTAGTAATTTATATAATAATTTAGATATACCCCTTATCTTATAAAGGAAACGTATAAAGTTTAATGTATTATTAGGCTACCTGTAGTCTAGGGGAGACTCTTATCTACATTATATATTATATTATTCTCCCTTGTGTTAGTAATTAACTACTATTATAGCTAATAAGGTTAACTACTAAACAGTTATATAGTCTGTCCCTAAGTTAAAGGGGAAGTTAAACTAGTTATAATAGTAAGTCCTAGTTAATATGTTACTTTATGCTACTAAAGTTAAGAAATACGTTAATTATAAAGTCCTTTAACTAGTAATTAATACTAATAAGTATAAGAATTAAGAGAATAAATATAATACTGCCTATAGTATTATTATTAGCACTTATAACCTTATAATTATTAAACTCCTTAACGTAGGCTAAGTTAATAATAGTAACCTATATACTCTTATAAAAACACTTAAGAAGTTTATCCCTAAGGTATCTAAAGATGCTATTATTGCCCTAATTAATAAGTTTAGTAAAGGAGGTGCCTAAGACTATAAAACCCTTTATAATGCCTTTATAAAGGTTTAATACCTTTAAAGCTATATTATTAGCCTCTATAGTAAAAACTTTAACTACTATTAGGCTATTCTTATACTTAACTACTTTAAGGTATAACTACTAAATACTTATAAGTACTACACTAATAATAATAAGACGCCTACCTAGGCAAAGGTTATTAAGACTATTTATACTTTTGCCTAGGATAAGGAATAGAAAATAAGACTTATTATATACTATAAGAACACTACTAATTTAATAGTAACCTCTTCTAGTGCTAACTAGGGTACTACTTCTACTAAGAATATTACCTATAGTAGTTTTTACCCTTATTATAAGAAAAACTACTTTACTATAAAGTATTAAACTGCTTACCTAGAGCTAGTTTTTACTAATTATCCTTATTATAATACCCTTTTTACCTATATAACTAAGTATATCTATAATAAGGATTATAAAGAAGGATTATTTAACTTATTATTAACCTCTGTTTTTATTAAGAGAGCCTTAGGTGCTCTTAGTAGCTTCTTTATTACTAGCCTAGCTATAAAGCCTAGCTATATAGTATATATAGCTATTAATAATAACGTTATTACTACCTTTAATATTATACTAGATTTAGGCTACTTTAACCTTATATTTAACTTGTTAACCTACTTTATATCCTATATAGTCTATAGTAACCTTTAACCTTTTACTATAGTAAACAGTAATTAAGTGTATCTAGAGGGTAATAGTACTGTTTTCTTTTAGACAAAGGATTTAGTTAACCTAACTTAGACTATTAACTAGACTATTAAAGATATTAAGTATAGCCCTTTTAGCCTAGCTAACCTCCTTAGCCTAGGTAAGTTATATAAGGTAAGTATTAAATATAACTATACTACTACTTGTATTATTAACACTAAATCTAAGGCCTATTTAGCTACTGTTAAATAGATCTCTAATGTCTATGTTCTTTATATAACTAATAGCCTAACTATACCTATAGTAACTACCTTAGCTTAGCTATAGTTAAAAGTAAGTACTAAGTAACCCTTAAGATAATATATTATTAACTTATTTACGCTTATCTATTATAGGTTATTAAGGCCTACTATTAAGTAGGTATATAATTTATATAGGTAGAGATTAATAACTTTTACTATAAGGCCTACTACTTAGCTAAATCTATAGAGCTTATTAGCTGTAATACTCTGTTGCTTTTACCTTTATAGGTAAAGAAATCTATCTAGACTTTATTAAGGTTAAACCTTTTTCTAAACTTAGTATATAATATACTTTTTACTTTTTAACTATTATAGTAGTTATTACTAGCTTACTTTATTAAAAGCCTATTACTATAAGGTTATTCTTAATACTATTAAGAAGTTTAGTACTATATTTACTAATATAATAGGTCTCTTAATTAAAGGTTAGATATATAATAATATACTAAGCTTAAGAAAGTGCTCTATAACCTTTTCTTTAAAGGCACTTAACTTTACTTAACTACTGCCTATACTTTATTAATAAATAGTGTAATTAAATATACTGGCTGTACCTTTGTAGAGGCTACCTATACTTTACTTATTAATAATAGCCTACTAGAGGATCTCTAGGACTATACGCTTAACACTATAGTATAGATCTTTAACCTTCTGCTGTAGTTAACTAAGGGTAAGATAAGCCTTTATAAGATTATTACCTATAAGCTTAACCTTGCTGCTAACTAAGAACCTCCTTGAATTAAATACTTTGTACCTTTAGTTATGTTATATATATACATAAGAAGGGTAATAAGTGCCCCCTTTGTTTATAAAAATAGAGCCTTGCGTAATAAAGGGTTACCTTATTAGTTATAGCTCTTTATATAGTTATATTTATTATATTTATATCCCTAATTAGAAGTAAGTTATCTATTACTATAATATTTATTTTTATAAAGAAAAAAGAAGACTATTTTTGCCCTGTTGCTAACGTAAATATCCTAGTAAATACTAACTATAAGGTGCTCTTTAATAAGCCTAACCTCTAGATTTAGTTTCTTAGCTAAGTCTCTAATTCTTACCTACTAGTTACTAAGACCCTATAAAACTAGTAGGCTAACTAAACTAATAGTAGTACTATTAATAGCAAGTGTATTAATAATACTACCTATATAACTTTACCCCTAGAGGACACTACTATATTACCTTATTACTTACTAATAAATAGCCTATAAATAAATAACTAAATAAATAAGATAATACTTTTACTAATAATAAGTTTTATAAGGTTATTTAATAGGAGGCTAACTACTTTCCTCTAGTTATAGAGGAGGATAAGCTAGACTTTATTATTAAGGCCTCTGCTACTGTATCTACTACTAAGTATATTACTACTAGTTGCCTACGTTACACTAGTGTAGTAAAGCTACCTAGCTACTATTATAAGATAGTAAGCATCTAAAACTATAAGAAAAAGGTATATCTTTTAGCTAATATTTAGGTATACTAAGATAGTTAAGGTTACTTTATTAGCACTTTATAGTAGCTATATTATTAAAGGTACTACCTACTAGTTATAATATACTTACTACCTTTAAGAAGGCAAAGGAAGGCCTACACTAGTACTATTAGAAATAGGCCTATAATGCTAAGATCTAGTAGTTTAATAATAAGGAGGTATATACCTTTGTTAACCCCCTAACTAGAGCTAAAGTACTACTAGGTAAATAGGTATTTAATATTAAAACTAACGTAAATAATAAAATTATACGCTTTAAGGCCTAATAAGTAGTCTATAGTAACTTTAAGTAAGGTAATTAGTTATTATAAGAGGTATATATAGCTATAGCTACTACTACTACTATTTACCTCTTTTTTACTATTATTACTCTTTATAGATTAAAGTACAAGATATATAACTTTAATACTGCCTTTTTTACTACCCTTATTCCTACTAGTACTAATGTCTACATTAAATAACTACTAGTTATACTACTACTAATAATAAGGTCTAGTTACTTTAAAAGGCCCTCTATAGTCTATATAAGTTACTACTATAGTAGTTTATACTTATTAAGGGTAAAATAGAGAATATTAGCTTCTAGCTAGTTAAGAGGGAGATCTACCTCTTCTATAACAAGGACCTTAATACCTATGCCTTAATATATATTAATAATAATATAGTAGCTACACTTACTACTAAGATAACTAAGAAGGTATATAATATACTTACTAAGGTCTACTTACTAAAGGACCTTAGTAAGGCTTTTAGTTTCTTAGCTTCTAGATTTAGTGTTCTACTACTAACAAGATTTATATTAATTAACATAAGTATACTAAGGGTATACTTTATTACTTTAGTTACACTAACCTCTAGCTAGTTAAGACCCTATTGCCTACTAATAAGACTTTCTGTTACTTAGAATAGGATAACTGCGCTAATACTAACTAATAACTCTATATTAAATAGACTAGCTACCTTAACTAGTTAGCTACTAGTATACGCCTAGATATTACTTTTGTAGTTAGTAAGCTCTCTTAGGCTAATACTAGCCTATTACCTGCCTATTAGGTAGCTATTAAGCACCTTTTTTACTACCTTAAAGGCACTACTTATTATAGTATCTTATTTAGTAGACTTAACCTCTTTACTAATATTAGCCTTTACGCTATAGTAGATACTTCTTTTCTAATAATTACCTATTATAGGTATCTATAGGTAGTTACGTTTCTACTTTACTAGCTTACTAGTAGCCTAGAAGTCTAAGTAATAGACCTTTATTACTTTAAGCTTTACTAAGGCAGAGTTTATTAACCTTACGCTAGCAGTAATTACTATAAAGTGGATTTATTATTATACTAAATAGCTTCTTAGCTAACTACTAAATACTTTAACTATCCTTTTACTAATAGTACTAACATAATAGTTAATATTATAAATCCCTTTAATAAAGCATAAACTTAAAGTATTAACGTCTATTATAAATAGATAATCTAAGAGGTTTATACTTATAAGAATATTACTCTTTAACTTATTTATAGCACTAAGATAGCTACTAACGCCTTATAAAGGCGCTAGCCTAAATAAACATAAGATTTTATTAGATTACTAGGTATAGTAGATAGATTAGATTAATAGGTTATATGGGAATATAAGTAAACTATATAGATAATAGATTATATAGTTTATAGTTTATATAGGCTTATTAGTGTATAGATAAATTATTCCTAGACTAATAGGTAAATTACTAGCCTTTTACTAAAGTTATTATATACTTTAAAAACTCCTTAGATTTAGAGGATTTAAGGTTAAGTAGTTATTTACTACTATTATTATAATATACAGGAGTAGGCTAATAGAGCCTAAGGGGGAGTGTTAGTAGAGGAGCCTATAGGTTATATAACCTACCTTTACCTCCTTCTTAGCTAGCCTTTGCCTACTGCAGGTAGCCTACTCCTAGTTAGCTTTATATTATAGTTATTACTAATATTAATAGATGTTACTTTACTTTACTGCTCCTATAGGTTATAAGCCTAGAAGGCTACTAATAGCCTTATAAAGGCGCTAGCCTTAAATAAACATAAGGATTTTATTAGATTACTAAGTATAGTAAATAGATTAAATTAATAGGTTATATAGGAATATAAGTAAACTATATAGATAATAGATTATATAGTTTATAGTTTACATAGGCTTATTAGTGTATAGATAAATTATTACTAGACTAATAGGTAAATTACTAGCC
>NW_026850938.1:0-11781 GCF_030913465.1 Colletotrichum navitas
TACTAATACTAAGATTTCTAATATTATTACTATAAAAAGTATTTAGAATAATATTAGTAATATAGTATTCTTTTACTTCTTTAATATTATAATTTAAAACCTTATTTACACTACTTTCTTCCTAGTTATAATTATTATAACTAATACTATACTCTACAGTATTACTATATAGTTAGTTATTAATAGTTACTTATTATATAGTTAGTTATTATATAGTTAGCTATTTAAAGCTATTTATTATATAGTTAGTTATTATATAGTTAGTTATTATATAGTTATTTATTATATAGTTAGGTATTAAAAGCTATCTATTATATAGTTAGTTATTATATAGTAAAGTATTAAAAGCTATTTATTATATAGTTAGTTATTATATAGTTAGTTATTATATAGTTAGGTATTATATAGTTAGTTATTATATAGTTAGTTATTATATAGTTAGTTATTATATAGTTAGTTATTATATAGTTAGTTATTATATAGTTAGTTATTATATAGTTAGCTATTAAAAGCTATCTATTATATAGTTAGTTATTATATAGTAAAGTATTAAAAGCTATTTATTATATAGTTAGTTATTATATAGCTTGTTATTATATAGTTAGGTATTAAAAGCTATTTATTATATAGTTAGTTATTATATAGTTATTTATTATATAGTTAGGTATTAAAAGCTATCTATTATATAGTTAGTTATTATATAGTAAAGTATTAAAAGCTATTTATTATATAGTTAGTTATTAACTTATTATATAGTTAGTTATCATATAGTTATTTATTCTATAGTTAGGTATTAAAAGCTATTTATTATATAGTTAGGTATTAAAAGCTATTTATTATATAGTTAGGTATTAAAAGCTATCTATTATATAGTTAGTTATTATATAGTAAAGTATTAAAAGCTATTTATTATATAGTTAGTTATTATATAGTTAGTTATTATATAGTTAGTTATTATATAGTTAGTTATTATATAGTTATTTATTATATAGTTAGCTATTAAAAGCTATGTATTATATAGTTAGTTATTATATAGTAAAGTATTAAAAGCTATTTATTATATAGTTAGCTATTAAAAGCTATTTATTATATAGTTAGTTATTATATAGTTATTTATTATATAGTTAGGTATTAAAAGCTATCTATTATATAGTTAGTTATTATATAGTAAAGTATTAAAAGCTATTTATTATATAGTTAGTTATTAACTTATTATATAGTTAGTTATCATATAGTTATTTATTCTATAGTTAGGTATTAAAAGCTATTTATTATATAGTTAGGTATTAAAAGCTATTTATTATATAGTTAGGTATTAAAAGCTATCTATTATATAGTTAGTTATTATATAGTAAAGTATTAAAAGCTATTTATTATATAGTTAGTTATTATATAGTTAGTTATTATATAGTTAGTTATTATATAGTTAGTTATTATATAGTTATTTATTATATAGTTAGCTATTAAAAGCTATGTATTATATAGTTAGTTATTATATAGTAAAGTATTAAAAGCTATTTATTATATAGTTAGCTATTAAAAGCTATGTATTATATAGTTAGTTATTATATAGTAATGTATTAAAAGCTATTTATTATATACTTAGTTATTATATAGTTAGTTATTATATAGTTATTTATTATATAGTTAGGTATTAAAAGCTATTTATTATATACTTAGTTATTATATAGTTAAGTATTAAAAGTTATTTATTATATTATTATTTATTATATAGTTAGGTCTTAATAGTTAGTTATTATATAGTTAGTTAGTATATATTTAGTTATTAATAGTAACTTTAGTATAGTTATAGTATATTAATATATTATACTTTAAGTAATATATAGTTATTTTATCTTTATTATTTATATAGTAGTAAATACTTCTAAATAATACTTAATAAACTTTACTAAATCTTAGTTTTTAAGTATACTATATTTTAAGTAAAATATATAAATAATACTATACTATAAAAGAAGGTTAATAGTACTATATATAATTAATTTACTAATTTTTAATTATTTTTATTTTTTATATTGTATAGTTGTATATTATACAAAATACAATACAGATATAATATAATATAAATATAAATACATGTATTATCTTTCCTATATAATACAATACAAATACATGTATTATATTTATATTATATTATATTATATTTATATTATATTTTTATATTATATTATATTTTGTATTTTTTTTAAACTCTCTAAATATAGGTAGTTAACTCCCCTATATTAAATTTAGTTCTATTATCTAAGCGTAAACGCTTAGGATAATTATACCCCTAATTTTCATAGTATTCTAGCTTATTTTTAAGGATATTAATTATATTCTCTTTAGTTTTAGAGAATTCTATTTCTCTAAGGCTAAAATGATTATCTATAAATAGAATAGTATAGTTATATCTGTTAATAGAAGTAGAGGTTATTTTAAGAGTATCTATATATACTTTTTCTAAGAGAATAGTTACCCTATTATAGTTAATCTTAGGCTATTACCTAGTTAACTTAGAAGAAATATAGTTAGGGTAGTTTAAGTCTTCTTTTTTTAGTTTATCTAAAGGAATTCCCTTAGTTAACTTAGCTATTTTAACTAAGTAAAGGTAAAAAGGATAGGCTAATTTTTAATACTATTCTTCTGTTATAGTAGTATATACCTCTTCTTTTGTTTTTAAAGAGGTATTATCTTTTATTTTAGAAGATATATTATCTCTAGTATCTTCTAGAGATATAAAAGAGCTTTCTTCTATATTATATAGAAGGTTACTCTTAGGAGGTCTAGTAATATTTAGATAAAAACCCCTCTTTACTATATTAATATTAGCAAAGGGCTCTCTATTACTATTATAGAGATTCTAGTTAATAAGAAATCCCCCTCCTTTATAGTATAAAAGGCCTAAAAATATAGATATAGGAAATTCTAGTATATATAAGGTATTATTTAACCTTATATAGTTAATTTCCCTTTTAAAGTATATAGGAAGCATTATAGTTCCTATTCCTTTAGGTCTAATAGGTCTTACACCTATATTAACTATAGGAATATTTTCCTTAGTTAATAGGTCTATAAAATAGTCCTTGTTATTTAATATATAGACTATTAAACCTATATTATATAACTAGTTATCTTATTAACTTAGATAGTTAAGATAGGCTTTATAAGTAAAATATTAACCTTCTTAGTTATCCTCTTCTAGAGGCTAGTTAGTCTAGTAGGTTATAGTAAAAGTTACTTTTTCTCTACCTTTAATAGGCTATAGATTTAAATCTAGGTTATTAACCTTTTCTTTAGGTCTTTTAAACCCCTTATTTCCCTATTTATAAGGTTTCTTGTCCTTATTAAAAAGATACTTATGTTCTTTAATAGAATTACCTTTATTAGAAGAAGGGCTTCTATTATAGTTATAAGATATAAGTATATTATTTTTATACCTATTTTTATCTAATATATTATTAATAAGGGCTTCTAGAGAAAGAGGCTCTTTAGTTCTTAAAGTACTTCTTTGTCTTTCTACCTAAACAGGAAAATAACTACTTAAAGTAGCTATAAAGACTATTTTTTAGTCTATATCTTCTATTTTAGCCCCTATATTATTAAGCTTAGAGATATAACCCTTAAAAGAGCTAATAAACTTATTTAAAGTATTATAATTCTCTAGTTTAATAGTATAAAATTCTAAGTATAACTATTGCCTTAGAATAGGGCTAGTTCCTTTATAAGAAGACTTTAGTATATTTAAAGTATCCTTTAGATCCTTTAAGTTAAATACTAAAGATAAGGGTTCTTTTTAAAGGTTTTACTTTATAATTAATAAGGACTATGTTTTCTGTTCTTTAGATATATCTTTATATTTATCCTCTTCTTTAAAATAGATATTTAACTTAAGTAGTTTAAAGAAGAGATAAATAGAAGTAATCTAGGAATTCTAATTATTAGTTCCTTAGAGACATTATTCTTAAGGTATTAAATAGCCTATAGTAGCCTTAATAAGATCTACTATTTTCTTTTAGTATTTTTACTAGAAATAGATAGGTATTTTTAACCTATAGAATAAAGGTCTTACTTTTTTTGCCTTCTTAGATAAATATATATCTTTATAAGATATATAAGGCAGTTAAAGGGTTTTATAACTACTGCTAATAGACTTATATAACCTTAGTTTAGTAAATATTAAATACTATCTCTTAGTTATAAGAAATACTAAAGGCTTACTCTTTTTACTTTAATATTCTTATAAAGAAAAGATAATATAAGGGATCTACCTTATAGATAGATAAATAGGCTACTAAAGAGTATATATAACTCTTATAGTAATAAAAATACCCTAGGTATATAACCTAGGCTTATAACCTATTAGTACAACAGGTAGGCTTAGATCTCTTAGAGAGAATAATAGCCTAAGAGTATATAAGAGAGTATATCTCTTATATAAAGATATATCCTATAGAAGCAAGAATATAAGATAACAAAGGTAAATATAAAGATATAAGGATATAGATATAAAGAGAGTATAACAGTTAGTCTTATTATTTTATTACTAACTATTCTATTTTACTTGCTTACTTAGAGAGAGAATAAGATAGATTAGAAACAAGAAGAAATCTAGCCTTTATATAGACCTATCTAGCTTACTAGAATATTCTATACTTACGTAAGCTACTTAGAAATTAAACTAAGATTACGTAACTTAATAACCTTAGTTAAATAACCTTAACTTAAAGTAGTAACCTTGTTAAAGAGATAGTGTTAAGAGGAGGTTTCTTAGATATTCTAGTACCTTCTCCTATCTCCTAGTGATTACGTAATCAGACATGCTTACGTAATCAATATATATATTAATCTACTAAGTTAGTAGATTATATATATATATATATCTTATATATATATAACCTCTATAATAGAGGAAATATAAGATAAAGAAGTATTAAGAGTATAAGAGATACTCTTGGTTCTTATACTTCTAATAAATAATCTTTTAGTTAGCTAGTAAGTAAGGTAGTAAGGCTAAGAGCTTATTTAGCTAGTAGTACTAACTATTAATAATAGAGTAATAAAGTAAAAATAGATTATTATTATAAGTAATTTATTCTTTATTAAGCTAAGGATATATAAATAGTAAAAGGTAAATAGCTTATTATTAAGCTAGGTTAATACTATAGTTATAAAGAAGATTATAAAGAGTATATAACTATAACTACTAAATAATAATATTAACTTTACTTTTTATATAATTATTTTAAAGATTAAATAATAATATACTTTTTTTTATAATATAGTAAGTAATATAGCCTATAATAATTATAATAAGACTTTTATATATACTTTATTAATAAATAATTTATTTACTTAGCTAAGAGAATAGTATATAGCCTTAATAAAGGCTAAAGTATACAGTATCCTTAAGATCTAAGGCACTCTCTTAATTAAGACCTTCTTATATACTATTAAGTAATAAATTACTTTCTCTTTGGTAAGTAGTAAGCTAAATAACCTTATAAAGACTAAATAATATAGGGGATAGTAAATAACTTTAAGAAAATATAGTAAGTTACTAAGTAATTTACTATAAATAATACTTATAAAATCTTATAAAGTAATAAAAGTATATATAACCTTTATAAAAAAAGTAAACTATAAAATAAAAAGTAGTACTTTAAATACTTTTATAAAAGGTCTAACTACTTATAGAAACCTATTAACTATAAGTATATTAAGTATATACTCTTTAGTAAGTTAAAGATTATTTAAGTGAACCTAAGCAAGTAAGTAGTAAAAGCTATTATTATAAAGCTTTTAAAGCTAAAGTAGTTAAACCTTAGAGGTAAAGTATAAAAGAAGTAAAAAAAAAGGGATTTAACTTCTTTTTACTTATAAGGCACCCTTATTATAGTTACTATTAACCTTTACTTATTTAGTAAGACCTTAGCTATACTTTCTTTAACTCTTAGTGTATTCTTAACTTTACTTATTAGCCTATATACTCTTAGTAAAAGTACTATTTTTAATAACTATAGAGGTCTTTATATTATAAATAATAAGTTACTCCTTAAGCCTAGCTTATATAAGATAAATATAGATAATTATTATATTAAATTAAGTATAATATTTTACCTTATAAAGAGATATAGTATATATATTATAAAGAACTTTTTAATAGTATAAAAGGGCTAAGTATAAAGAATCTTAGGCTAAAAAATATAGCCTTTATTCCTAGATCTTATATTAATATTACCTTAGAAAGTCTAATTAAGAAAGTAAAGGTATAGTATTAAGGATATAACTATACTTTTTACTTTAGAATACCTAAAAAGAATATAACTATAAAAAAGCTAGTATATAAAGGTAATCTTATTATTTTTAAATATAAGCCTTTTTTTTTTACCTTAGGCTATTATATAGCCTTATTCTTTATAGCTTTACTTTACTAGTAAATATATAAGTATTTATAGCCTTATTTTACTTATTAATAAATATACTAGTAGACTATAGTAATAATGCCTACCTTTAGTACCTTTAGAGTAAATATCTAGGGCCTAAAGCACTTATAATACTCTAGGTTAATACTTAAGAGGTAAAAGTTAAAGGACTATCTTATATTAAATATAAGTATTATACTATTACTTATATAAGTAAGGTAATTTTAAAGTAAGTCTCTAAAGAGTACTTAATTTATCTATATTATTATATTTCTTAAGATCTTTTTAACTTTTTAACTAAACTTAACTACTTAAAGTAGCTTATATACTTAAGAGATAAGTATACTACTTAACTTTTTAAAGTTATTATTATAATATTAACTATTATAGATAAATATTAGAGTTATTAAGTTAACCCTAATAACTTATTGCTAGTAAATCCTTAGATATTTAGCTATAGATTCTCTAAGGATTTATAGGTAATAAGTTAGCTATATAACTAACTAACCTATAATAATTATCTTTTTTTCTTTATATATAATAAAGAACTATAGTTACCCTTATTATTTATTAATTACTACTAATATATATAGTTAACTATATTAACTTATCCCTTAGTGTTACTAATACTAATTAGTAGTTAACTTTACTATTAACTATATAGGTTAACTTTACTATCTAAACTATAGATTAGTAAGGACTATAAGAAGAGGTAATTATTACTAGTTAATTATTTATATACCTAGAGTAGGCATAGACTAAAAAACGCCTCTATAAATACCTTTACTATAATATTATACTAATTACCTATTATAATAGGTTAATTAATAAATCTATAACTAGTCCCTTTAACTAGTAGAAACCTTATTAATTTATATTTATTATATAAGCTTTATTATATTTAAAGAAGTACACTTAACTATAAAAAACCCTTTACTTTATATACCTATAGCTAATAAGTAATTATTTACTATATCTTATTTATTATAAGCTCTTTAGCTTACTAACTTCTTTTTCTATATATATACTTTTTTTACTAACTAATAGTATTAATAAGTTACTAATATAATAGCCTATTATTTTCTCTTCTTTTACTAACTAATAACGTTAATAAGTAGCTAATATAATAGCTTATTATTTTTTCTTAAGTTATTTACCTATAAAAGTATATTTTTCTTTAACTATCTATACTACTAGTAGTAATCCCTTTAATAAATATATATACCTTTTAGTTTACTAAAAAAAAACGCCTATATTTAAGAGATTATTAGGCTAATAAAGAATAATAGTAAATAATACTATACCTATAAGTAGAAGACCTAAGCTAAGATAAGTAAATAAGATAAGCTTATAAGTAAGTAAAGCTTATAAGTTACTATACTTTACTTATAAGGTAATAAAAAAAGAGATTTATAGTAAATATAATATACTACCTAATATAGTAAAAAAATAGTAGTAATAAATAATATTATTATTATACTTTTTATTTTATATAGTATATTCTTTTATACTAATAAAAAAAGATTATATTATAAAGTTACTAACTAACCTTATAAAGAAGTAATAGTCCTTTATACTTAATACTATTATTATATTTTACCTTAGTAAATCTAAGTATAATAACTACCTTAGTAGTAAATTACTTTACTATATATAAGAAGACCTTACTAACTAGCTTATTAGTAACTTTAAGGCTATTAACCTAAAGGTCTTAATAGGTCTATATAACTTCCTTGTTAACTATAGAGTGTAGATTAACTATAGTAAATACTTATTAATTACTTAATATATATTTAATACTCTTTAATAAGAGGAAGGCATCTACTAGACTAATAAAATAATTACTATTATTAAGAGATTATTATATAACTTTAGAGAACACCTTAAAGACCTTAACTTTATTAAAGATATTAAAGGCTATAAGATAATTATATATAAAGTAAAAATAGTTAAAGTATACTTATTATAGTAACTAGCTACTAAACCTCTTATAATAACCTAACTTTACTTTACTACTACCTATATTAACACTAAAACCTATATAATAACTAAAATTAATAGCCTATATATAATAACTACTATACTACTATAAAGCTTTTAATAACTATAGTAATATTAATAGTAATATTAAGGCTAATACTAAAGTAAATAAGTAACCTTATAAAGATATACTTTAATAACTAGGCTATAAAGTACACTAGTAGCTAGTATAAGACTATTAACTTAAAATTACTATTATTCTATAACCTTTATATCTAAGTAAGTATAATATAAGACTACTATAGAGTAGTAATTTAAGTAATACTCTAAGGTAAACTATAAGAGTATTATACCTTTACCTTTTACTAATAGGTAAGTAATTTTAATACTTTAATAGTAAAGCTTAAAGAATAATTTAAAGTAATAAGTATACTTAGCCTATATTACTAAGCTTTACTATATATTATTTAACTTAATTACCTATAAAAACTATAGTAAGAATAAGCTTAAGATCTTAAGTTACTTATTAAAAGGTTACTAAGCTAGTTAAAGTAACTACTTATAATAGCTACCTAAGGATAAAGATTATTATAAGTACCTTATTACTTATTACTATAGTATACCTAAGTATACTATAGCCTTCTTTAACCTACTAGCTATATTCTATAGCCTTTATATATAACTATATAATAAAGTAGTAAATACTTTACTTTACTATAAGCTACTTATATAATACCTTATAAATAAATCTACTATAAAGAATAAGTAATTTTAAGTTAACTATAAGTATAATAGTAGCTATAATAATTATACTAATCTATAGTAAATATAAGGTTCTTTATAAAGTAACTACTATAGTAAAAACTAGTTAGTAATAAATTAACTAAGAAGTACTTTATTTATAGTAAGCCTAGTTATTAGTTAACTAAATATACTAAAAAGAGTAGTAATCTTATTTAACTAGTATAAAAGTACTTACTTTATATAAGCTTTACTAGCTACCTTTAACTACTTTTTTTTAACTATAAAGTTATAATATAAGTTATCTTTAAAAGTAAGTAATAGTAATAAATAACCTATTAGTAATAATAATAACTATATAAATATAGTGTTCTTTATATTTACTACTTCTTTATATAACTATTAATTAATAGCCTAACTATATTTCTAAGTTATATAACTAGGTAACTACTATATACTTACTTATAAGAACCTACTAAAGAAGCTACTACTTAGTAAGACTATAAAAACTAATAAAATATTTATACTTAATAAGCCTATTTAGTAGTAACTTTTATAGTATTATACTTAACACTAGTATAGCTAAGAAATTAACTACTAGCTATAAGTAATACTTTACCTTTAGTACTACTTAAGTAAAAAGATACCTATAGATACTACCTAAGTAAGTAAAGTAAGTATTTACTTTAGTAGTAGTAATTACTTTAAATCTTAAGGTAATTAATATACTTATACTACTTAGTAACTTATTTTTTATATAATAACTACTAATACTTTATTTTCTTTTACTTAAAAATATAGACTATTATAGTATAAAATTTAATAACCTTATTAACTAGCTAATCTAAGGTAATAATATTATACTTATTATTTACTAATTTAGCTACCTATAAATACTTTTATAATTACTAAAGAAAAGTATTACTAGTAATACCTAATAAATAGTAAATTACACTAAATCTACTAGTAATTTAGCTACTTATTTATTTAGTAACTTTATAAGTTACTTAAATATACTAGAGAAAATACCTCTCTTTATTAATTAAAGCTATTAATAAGTACTACTACTACTACTAATTATACTCTAAAGCCCTAGTTACTTTAAGTTTATACTATATAATAATAATAAGTTTAACTATAAGATCCTTATTAATATAATATATCTTAATAGTAATAAACTAGTACTTTATATAGTTAATATAGTAATAGTGTTTAATATAGTAAGATTCTTATAATCTATTACTATAGAGTATATATAAAAGCACTATAAATATACTAGATTAATATATATCTTAGCCTACTTAATTAAATAATAACTAATATTAGCCTAAATTTTTACTTTAGTAAGTTTAAATATACTACTATAGGTTATTTATTAAAGTAAAAAAAGTACTTATTAAAGCCTATTATAGTATTAGTAAAGTTAAGTACTATTATATACCCTTTTACTATACCTATAAGATTATTTATAAAGAAACTAGTACTAAACCTAAAGTTACTTTTAACTTACTATTAAAATAATTAATAATACTATTAGCCTAGATAGCCTTATTTAACTTTCTTTATATTTAGTATATACCCTTAAATAACTAATAAGTACTACTTACTATAACTACTATATAATATACTAAAGCTATTAAGAAAGTAATAAATATAGTACACTAGATCTATATAAAGTAATAGCTTTATAAAGCACTAGCTATATATAATAGCCTAGATTTAACTAATACTATTATACCTTACCCCTTTAATCCTTTGTTTATATATAGTATAAGAAATATAGCTAGTAAGGCCTATTTTACTTAATTACTAATAATAGTACTACTTATACTATTAATTTACTTTATAGCTATATAACTTTAAGATTACTATAGTAAAACTTTACTATATAGAGGAAGGTTAACTAGACCTTTTTATACTAAATAAACTTATTAGCTACTTTATATAAGTAGAAGATAATCCTATATACACTATATAAGTATAAGAAGACTATATAGAGATACCTAACGCTAAAGAAGAAGTATATAATACTATTATTATTAATAATAAACTACTATAATAATACTATAGTTACTTATAGAAGAACCTAATACTTATGTTTTTTATAAAGATATACTTTACTATAACTATAGTATTTTTAACTATAAAAGAGAAAGTAGACTATATACTTACTATTAAGCTATATAAGAAAAAGATTATTACTACGCCTAGTAAACTCTTTAAAGAGTCTAATAAGGTAAAGGTAAAGGCCCTTATTAACTATATATATTCTATATTATTACCTATAATAAGAAATCCTATAGTAATACCTATATATTTAAATTATATATAGTCTATAAAGTAAAAAGTAAAAATAAGTAGCTTTATAAAAAATTATAGCTTATTATCTAAGGCTATATATAGATAATAGTAAAAAATAATTCTTATATAGTAACTTATTATCTAGTAAATAGCCTAGTAATTAATACTTACTTTTACCTCTTTACTACTTTAATATAGATTCTTCTCTAGTTATATAATATACTTAAGTATTATACCTAATAATAATACTACTAAATTATATTATTTTTATCTACTTACTTATATAAATTTACTATCTTTACCTAGTAAATATAATAATAATAGTAACTAAGCT
>NW_026850939.1:0-11465 GCF_030913465.1 Colletotrichum navitas
CTTTAGCTATCTATCTATTTAATGTCTTTACTATATACTTTAATAGTTAGGTAATAACATTAAGATTATAGCCCTAGAGTAAATAACTAAGATTTACTACTATTACTAAATAAATTTAAAGGCACTAGGTTACTTAAAGTTTATCTTATAAAATAATAACTATAACTTTAACTATAAAGTTATTATTAATATTATCTACCTTAATAGTAACTACCTAGCTTTATATATTATTAATACTATAACCTTTTTCTAGGTAGCCTGTTTTCTTACTAATATTACTATAAAGTACACCTAGGAGGCCCTATAGATATATTAGATTAATGTCTACCTTAGACTACTAGACTAGATTATTACTAATACTAGCCTAAACTTTATACTAGTAAATTTAAGTAGTTTACTAGATTACTCTATATTAATATTAAAGAAATACTAGTTAAACCCTATAATAGTATTAGTAAGGTAAATAGTACTATATACCTTATAGTAAGTATATAATATCCTATATAGTAAAGGATAAAGCTAGAGATAGCCCTTTAATTAGCTATTAAAGTAGTTAATAATATTACTAGTCTAAATAGCCTTATACTTATACTATTAGTCTTTAGTGTCTACTTATAAGTCTTTAACTTATTACTATCTTTACTTACTTTAACTAAAAGGGCTAAAATAGTAAAAAAGGTAATAAAGGCTATATACTAAATCTATATAAAAAGGCAAGTTAATAAGGTAATAATAATATATAATAGCCTAAATACCTTTATAACTATAGTACTTCTTCTCTAATCTAAGGTCTATATATAGTACAAGAAAGAAGATTAATAAGGACCTTTTTACCTTATTACTAATAATAGTACTAACTATATATTAATTTACCTTATAGCCTAAGGACTTTTTAGTTAACTATTATTAAACTATACTTTAAAGAAGCTAGTAATTACCTATCTATAGAGGTAAATAGTAATAGTAGTAAAGAAACTTAACCTATACCTATAGAGGAAGTATATAATACTATTATAGTTAACTTTAGCCTATAATAATAATAGCCTAAATAAAAAGTTAGCTACTATAAAAGTATACTAACTTTACTAATAAAAAAGGCTTTATATAGCTACCTTCTTATAGTAATAGCTACTATATATATTATAAGTAAGAGGAGGCTAACTAGCTATTAGTAATTAACCTATATAAGGAGGTATTATTATAACTATAGGAAAACCCTTTAAATAAGCTAATATAGCTAAAATTAAAGGCTTATTACCTATAGTGTTTTTTAATTTATCTACTATAAAAAGGCAAGTATAGTAATATATATATATTTAAATTATAAATAGTTAATAAGGTTAAGGCAAAAACAAGAAGCCCTATAAGAAATTATACCTTATAATCTAAGGTATATAGATAATAATAAAGAGGCTATTCTTATATAATTACCTACTATCTAATAGGCTAGCTAGTGCCTTATTTTTACTATTACCTTATTATTATTATATAATAATAGTTTTTTACTCTAGTTATATAATATTACCTAGGCGTATACCTAGTTAACTACCTTATTAAACTATATTATTTTTACTTACCTTCTATATAGATTTAGTACCTTTACTTAAAGAGGACTATTATATAGGTATAAAGTCTCTATATAGTATTATAGAGATAGGCACTTACTAGTAGGTAATATATAGTTACTACTATAGAGAAAAGCTCTAGATAGTTACTTTAATATATAACCTATGCCTACTAATTATATTACTAGAAAATCTAGACTTTAAGGTTATTAGTATATAGACTAATAATACTATTGCCCTTTTAGATAAAACCTTCTCTACCTATAAAGCTAATAAGCTTAGTAAGGCTATATTTATAGCTAAAGAGAAGTAGATCCTTGCTAGTAATAACCTCTTTATATTTAATAGTAGTATAGTCTTATTAACTACTAATAGTAAGCTACTACTTTACTAAAAGGGCTAAAGTAAAAGACTTTAGCCTATTAATAAGAAGTCCTTATAAGTAATAAAGTAATATATTAAATAATAAGCCTATAGTATATATATTATATTAGTCTATTAACCTAAAGCTTACTTTAACTACTTTATTATAGTATAATACTAATTGCCTAGTGTAGAGAGATTTAGGCACTTAATTAGTATATTATCTAGTAAATAAATAACCTTAAACAAGGACTATTATTTTACTTACTTAACCTTAATATTATAAAACTCTTTATTTTTATTAATAGGTTATTTATAAATAACAAGGATTTAACCTTATAACTAAGGTTATTATTATTTTAGTAAATAAAGCTATTATAAGTAATAATAATAGTAATAGCTTTATAGTAACTAGTAATATTATCTACTTTAGCTTAATAAAGTATAAATAAGTAACCTAAAGTATATTAGCCTTAGAGATCTATAGTATAGTTACTAGTACTAACGTTGCCTATATAATTAGTATAACCCTAGTAATAATAACTAACTACCTTAAGATTCCTTATGTACTAACTATCCTTTATACTAACTTATACTTACTTTATAAGTGCCTTATTAAGTTAAGTATAATAAAAGAAAAAAGGCTTATAATAGACATTATAGCCCTATAGTAGTTATATAAGTAATATAAAGTCTATAAAGTCTAATAAATCTAAGGTAATAATAATCCTACTAATAGATTTATAAAGTTATTACTAAATAAGGCATTAGAGTAGCTGGTTAGTAATAGGACTATAAGGGTTAAAATAGAAGGATAGGTTTTATATACTATATAATAGGTTATATAAACTAGAAGTATTATAATACTTTTAGGCCTTTAATTTTTATTATGTTTTTAGGCTTTTTAGCTACTAGGTAGTCTTTAGGTTATTTAGCTATTTCTCTTTATATAAGAAAAGTTACTAGTGTTAAGATATTTATTACTAGCAAAGGGTAAAGCTAATCTAAGGTTATATAACTAACCTTAGTAGCTTACTTACTTACACCTCTATAAATATCTATAGTAACTACTAACTTTAAACTTCTTATTTATTAACCTTTATACTTCTTTTATATTAATAGTAACATACGCTCTTTACTGCCTCTAGTTAACTAGCCTATAATACTAATAGTATTATATACTTCTTTTTTAGTATTAGGTATCTTTAGAAGACTTTTTTATACTTATATAAAGTATATAAGACTATTTTTTACTTATATAGAGTAGCTAGTAGGCTTATTTAGTATAAGAAGGTCTAGTTAACTTTTCTTTATATAGTAAGGTTTTACTATAGTAATCCTAAAGTTATATAGGCTATAAGGTAAATTAATAGCATAAGTAGTACTATTATTAATAATAAAATAAAATAGGCCTTATTAGCTATATTTTTATACTATATATAAATAAAAAATTAAAGAAGTAAAGTAATAGTATTAGTTAAATCTAGGCTATTATATATAACTAGTGCTTTATAAAGCTATTACTTTATATAGATTTAGTATACTATAGTTATTACTTTACTAACTACTTTAGTATATTATATAGTAGTTATAGTAAATAGTAAATTATTAGTTATTTAAGAGTATACACTAAATATAAGAAGAGTTAAAATAAGGCTATTTAGGCTAATAGTATTATTAATTATTTTAATAGTAAGTTAAAAATTTAGGCTAATATTAGTTATTAGTTAATTAAGTAGACTAAGATATATATTAATCTAGTATATCTATAGTACTTTCTATATATACTTTATAGTAATAAATTATAAGAATCTTACTATCTTAACACTATTACTATATTAACTATATAAAGTACTAGTTTATTACTATTAAAATAAATTATATTAATAAAGATTTTATAGTTAAACTTATTATTATTATATAGTATAAACTTAAACTAATTAAAGGCTTTAGAGTATAGTTAATAGTAGTAGTAGTACTTATTAATAGCCTTAATTAATAAAAAGAGGTATTTTCTTTATTTAGTATTATAAAGTCACTTATGAAAGTATTAAATAAATAAGTAGCTAAATTACTAGTAAATTTAGTATAATTTACTATTTATTAGGTATTACTTAGTAATACTTTCATTTAGTAGTTATAAATATACTTATAAATAGCTAAATTAGTAAATAATAAGTATAATATTATTACCTTAGATTAGCTAGTTAGTAAAGTTATTAAATTTTATACTATAATAGTTCATATTTTTTAAGTAAAAGATAAATAAAGTATTAGTAGTTATTATATAAAAAATAAAGTTATTAAGTAGTATAAGTATATTAATTACCTCTAAGGATTTAAAGTAATTACTACTACTAAAGTAAATACTTACTTTACTTACTTAAGTAGTATTTATAGGTATCTTTTTACTTAAGTAGTACTATAAAGTAAAGTATTATTATAGTAGTAATAACCAAGGTTAAATAACTTATAACTATATTGCCTAGAATAAAGATTTTAAAATAAAGAGGAAAAGAAAACTATAGTAGGGCCTTCCTCTATAGCCTTGCCTTTAAATCCTTCTATAAACCTTTTCCTAGTTATATAACCTCTAGTAGTCTATGCCTAGCCCTAGTGGTCTCTATAGCTTATTAGCTACACCTAGTATAGCTATTATAGCCTATAGTCCTAGTTACCTTATAATATTACTACCCCCTTTACTAGTAATATTATTTATAATATTAGAACTTATTAACTAGTCCTAGAAATAACCCTTTTTTTTATAAGTTTATTTTTTTATTTTTTTATATAAATCTTTTTTTTAGAAAATATTTTTTTAAGATAAAAGCTAGTAAAGTAAGGTTAAGGCTTAAAAAGTATTAGTTAGCTTATAAGGTAGTAGTAAGTTAATAGTTTATTAAGTAGCTTTATTATTATTAAGGTAAAAAAGTACTTTAGTATTTTTTACTATAGCCTATTACTCTTAAACTAAATTAACTAAGGGTCTAGTAGTTATTAAGTATTTTTTATAGAATCTTTATAGTACTACTAGTAAGTAGTAAAAGCCTTTAGTATTATACTAAGTTAAATCTTTATTATAACTTAACTAATTAACCTAGTACTAAAGTCTTTTATAGTTTATTTTAGACTTTAGTACTTATAATACTTTATACTTAGGTTTATTACTAAAGTTAAATATTATAAAGGGAAGTAGTTTTTATTATTATTTAAGGAGAAGGTTATTAAGGGCTTTTTTAAGCTTACTTAGGTAAAACACTAGATAGGCCTAAATACCTTTAGGTAACTAGACTTTTTAGGTTCCTCTTAATCTAGCTACTATAATAAGCTAAGGACTTACCTATAGGTTCTAAAGCTTATTAAGGTTATTATATTTCTAGTAGGTTATATTAATAAAAACTTTATTATTAATATAAAAGTTATTAGGTTATTTATATTAGTTAGTATAATAATAGTACTATTCTTAAGTAATTTTTATATTTTCTTTAGCTATTTATTAGTACTTATAGACCTTTTAGGCTTAGTACTAGGTGTCTATTTTATTAAGCTTTTTCTTAGTACTATTATACTTCTAAGTATAGTTATCTTAATTAAAACTTAACCTTAGAGGTCTCTTAAATTTAACTTTATAAAGGAATAAACTAGTAGTCTTACTAAAGAAGACTATATAAGTAAAGTTTACTACTAGAACTATATTACTTTAGTTATTTTAGTAATAATTAATAAAAAGGTAAAGTTATTATATAATATATTAAATTAGGACTTTAGTTTATTTATTAGTCTAAAGGTAGTTTATAGTAAATAGCTTTATTTTAATACTATAAATATAGTAAAGCTTATTCTAAAAGTCTAATATAAATTAAAGACCTTAGTCTAAAGTAATAGTTTTAGGTAGACTAAAAATTAAGAAGACTTTCTTATAAAATATATATACTATATTCTTTATAGTAGTTATCTTAAAGTAAAGAATAAATATAGCTTATTTACTTAGGTAGTTAACTACTACCTAAAGGTTATTATAGCTTTTTTTATTTTTTAGATAAAATATAAAGTTAGTAGTAATATACTACTAAAGGTAATATAAGATAAATAAAAGATAAAGTTCTCTAAGAGGTCTATTTTATAGCTTTTAGCTATAGTAGTATATATAGTAGTTTTAAATATATTTTTCTATATTAATAAAAAGGCTAAGCTAGTAGTAGTATCCCTAAAGGATTTTTATTATCTTATTATAGCTAAAGTAAATAAGTAGTTTTTAGTTATAGGCCTCTTAAATTATATAAGTATATAGGTTTTTTTTTAAAAATACTACTAATTTATAGTTTATTATTAATAAGTTATCCTAAAGTTTTTAGTATCTTTATTTTTTACTTATAAGCTTATAAAAGGCTTTTAATAATAAGGTAATAAGGTTATAGTTTAACTAAAGAATTTATTTTACTAGTAGGTATTCTTAAAGGTTATTCTTTAAGGTTAAAGTATTAACTATAATCTTTACTAAGGTAGTTTTTATAAGTATTAGCACTATATTTTATAGTAGCTACTTTAGCTTTTTAGTAATCTTAGAGGAAAATAGTATAAGTAAAAGTAATACTTAAGTATAGCTTACTTTTTTTAGTAACTTTTAGGTTACTAAATTCTCTTTTTTTCTTAATAAAGTATTTACTAGTATATTCTTTTTTCTTAAGTAATATTAAATAATAAAGTTAAAATCTACTATAGTTTTAGCCTAGTAGGCTTAGTAACTATTTAGTAACTTTTTTATTATAAAGTATAAGAGTAGTTAGTAGTTAGTAATAACCTTAAATCTCTAGTAATAGCTTACTAGCTTTAAGTATTATTTTTTAAAGGCTAAAATTACTATTAGTAGTTCTTTATTATAAATTATATAGTTAACTTTAGCTTTTATTATTATTTTTAAATAAAAGGCTATAAGGTACTAAGTCTTATTCTCTTAATACTAAAGTATTACTTTAGTATAAATAAAGTCTAAGGTGTTTATTTTTAAATAAGTAAGTAGCTTTAGTTAAAAATATTAAAGTATAAGGGTATAAGTTAAGGCCTACTTTAGTAATTTAAAAGCTTCTTTATAATCTATAGTTATTAGTAAGTATAGTCTTTAGTAGTTAAGTAGTTAAAAAATATATAACTTATTTATAGTTAGCTATAAACCTTTAGTAAAAGTTATAGAATCTTAAAAAGAATTATACTTTTTTTACTATAATAAGTACTTTTTAGTTTTTTACTATAGTAATTTTTTTAAAGTTAAGTTAAATACTATTAGTACTTAGTATAAATCTTAGGTATTTAGTAGTTATTACTTTAAATTTATACTTTTTAATATTAGCTTATAGGCTAGCCTTTTAAAGTTAGCTAAGTACTTTTTTAATATACTCTTAGTATTTAAGAAAGTCCTTAGAGAAGATTAGAATATTATTAAAGTATATAGTATAAAAATTATCTAGGTATTTTATAAAGATATTATTTATATAGTATTAGTAAGTAGCTAGTTTATTATAAAGTCTAAAAGGTAATACTTTATACTTATAAGCTTTATAATAAGTATAAAAGGTTATTAAGTCCTTAAAGTTAAAATATACTTTAATTTAATAGAATACTTATTAAATATCTAGCTTAATAAAGATCTTTATTTTACTAATTTAGTTTAAGGTCTTATTAATAAGTAATAAAAAGTATTAATCTTTTTTTAGTAATCTTATTTAGTTTTGAAAAATTAATATAGAATTATAGGCTTTTATTAGCTTTATATATAAATAATATAAGAGAGGCTTAGGGTATATTCCTAGGGGATATAAAACCCTTCTAGAGATTCTTTAGTAAGTATTCTTAGGTAGCCTATAGTTCTATTAGTAACTACTTATATAAAAAGTAATAAGTAAGCTTATCTTTGTTATTTTCTTTAAGTTTAATTTTATAGTTATAAGAATAGTAAAAAAAGAGTTAGTTATTAGTAGTTTTATTAAAAATATCTTAGTAGACTACTAGCTTAAGAGGTAACTTTATATTAACTAAGTCTTTTATAATTTACTTATCTTAGTCTAATAAGTCTTATTTATCTTTTTTAACTTTTTCTTTTATATTAATTATCTTATTTAGCTTATAAAGAAAAATAAAGCCTAATTTAATATTTTCTTTCCAAAGGTTTATATTAAAAGTAATAGTATTAATAAAGGTAAAGTAGTTATATTTCTAAAGTATAGCTAGTTATATTAAGTGTTTTTTTTTTATAAAGTCTTAGTTACTAAGGGTCTTAGTCTTAAAGTGCCTATTTTATTTTATAAAGGCTTTTAGTTATATTTTACTTATAAGAGTATTAAAGAATTAACCTAGGCTACTAAAGTAATTACTTAGCTTTTATTTTTTACTAGTATTATTAGTAATTAATTTTAAAGATAACTTATTATCTTTTAGTATTAATTTAATACTAAATATTAATTTTATTAAGGGTATAAAGGTCTTTTATATCTTATATAATAGTAGGTAGTAATAATACTTAAGGGGTATTAGAGGGCTAAAGAAGATATTAGTTTTTTATATTAAGGTTTACTTTATAGTAAGTAAACTACTAATATCCTAAGATTATATTATAGTAGCCTATATTAAGCTATAAAAGAAAGGTTTATATTAAGTAATATTAGTTAATATATATATTAGCTATTTATATTACTTAAGTATTATTTAATTATTTACTATTTAATCCTATAGTAGAGATAGGCTTAGGTAGTAGGCTATAGGGGGTATTATAGAATTTTTTAAGTAAAGTAATTACTTAAAGGTATATAAAGAAGTAACCTTTTACTCTTATATTAAGAAAAGTATATAGTTAAATACTATATTTATTAAAGGCTATTATAAGTTTAGTTTTAAAGAGTCTTTTCTTTATAAAGTCCTATAGGTTTATTAATATAATAGATAGTCTACAGTTTTCTTATATACTATATCTTAGTAAAAAGTTATATTTTATTAAAGTATTTAGTTTTTTACTAGCTAGTTAAGATTCTTTTTAATAGTCTCTTTAATATTAACCTTATTTATAGTAGCCTTCTATAAGATAATAGCTATAGGCACTTAACTAGGTAGAGCTTAATAGTAGGTATTTGTGTATTATAAGACTTAAGCTTGTAGAGCCTAGACAATAGGGGCTCTGCTGCTAGAAAACTAGATGGTGGGGTAGGGCGCCAGAGGCTCAGTGATCCATCGCCAAGACCCACAGCCATTACTATAAATCCTATTATAATTACTCCCCTCTCCTTTAGACTTTATTCTAAAGTTATTATATAATACCCTTTAAAGAAACAACAATAATATATAGTTATAGTCCTCTTCTTTGTTTAGAATAACCTTATAGACCCCTTTTTATTATTTTTACTAAAGGGCCTTATTATTCTAGAATATAGTAGCCTTATTATTATTATCTAGTTAAGTATACTTTATATTTTTATTTAGTAATATATTAGTAAATAGTTACTAGGTTATAATTTACTAAATAAAATAGTTATATAGAGGTAAATATAATATAGCTAGTTGCCTAGCTTATTTTTCTTTTGCCTAGTAGTTACTTAAGTAAAAGTTTTCTTTTACTAGTCTCTTGTTTATGTTGTAATGTTGACTATTGCGGATAAATATTAGAGTTATTAGGTTAACCCTAATAACTTATTGCTAGTAAATCCTTAGATATTTAGCTATAGATTCTCTGTAGATTTATAGGCAATAAGTTAGTTATTTAACTAACTAACCTACAATAATTATCCTTCTTTTCTTTATATATAATAGAGAACTATAGTTACCTCTATTATTTATTAATTACTACTAATATATATAGTTAACTATATTAACCTATCCCTTAGTGTTATTAACACTAATTAGTAGTTAACTTTACTGTTAACTATATAGGTTAACTTTATTATCTAAACTATAGATTAGTAAGGACTACAAGAAGAAGTAATTATTACTAGTTAATTATTTATACACCTAGAGTAGGCAAGGACTAAAAAACGCCTCTATAAATACTCTTACTATAATATTATACTAATTACCTATTATAATAGGTTAATTAATAGATCTATAACTAGTCCTCTTAACTAGTAGAAACCTTGTTAATTTATATCTATTATATAAGCTTTATTACCTTTAGAGAAGTGCTTTTAACTATACAAAACCCTTTACTTTATATACCTATAGCTAACTAGTAATTATTTACTATATCCTATTTATTATAAGCTCTTTAGCTTACTAACTTCTTTTTCTTATATATATACTTCTTTTATTAACTAATAGTGTTAATAAGTTACTAATATAATAGCCTATTATTTTCTCTTCTTCTACTAATTAATAGCGTTAATAAGTAGCTAATATAATAGCCTATTGTTTTTCCCTAAGTTATTTACTTATAAGAGTATATTTTTCCTAGTTGTCTATACTATTAGTAGTAATCCCTCTAATAAATATATATACCTTTTAGTCTACTAGAAGAAACACCTATATTTAAGAGGTTATTAGGCTAATAGAGGATAATAGTAAATAATACTATGCCTATAAGTAGAAGACCTAAGCTAAGATAAGTAAATAAGATAAGCTTATAAGTAAGTAAGGCTCTTAGGTTACTACACCTTTATCTATAAGGCAACAAGAAGAGGAGATTTATAGTAAATATAATATACTACTTAACGTAGTAAAGAAGATAGTAGTAATAAATAATATTATTACTATACCTTTTACTTTTATATAGTATATTCTTCTATACTAATAAAGAAAAGATTATATTATAAGGTTACTAACTAACCTTATAAAGAAATAATAGTCCCTTGTGCTTAATACTATTATTATATTTTACTTTAGTAAATCTAAGTATAACACCTACCTTAGTAGTAAATTACTCTACTATATATAAGAAGACCTTACTAACTAGCTTATTAGTAACTTTAAGGCTATTAACCTAAAGGTCTTAATAAGTCTATATAACTTCCTTATTAACTATAGAGTATAGGTTAACTATAGTAAATACTTATTAATTACCTAATATATATTTAATACTCTTTAACAAGAGGAAGGCATCTACTAGACTAATAAAATAATTACTATTATTAGAAGATTATTATATAACTTTAGAGAACACCTTAAAGACCTTAACTTTATTAAAGATATTAAAGGCTATAAGATAATTATATATAGAGTAAAAATAGTTAAAGTGCGCCTATTACTAGTAACTAGCTACTAAACCTCCTATAATAACCTAACCTTTACTTTACTACTACCTATGTTAATACTAAAACCCTATATAATAGCTAAAATTAATAGCCTATATATAATAACTACTATGCTACTATAGGAGCTCTTGTTAACTATAGTAATATTAATAGTAATATTAAGGCTAACGCTAGAATAAATAAGTAACCTTATAAAGATATACTTTAATAACTAGGCTATAAAATATACTAGTAGCTAGTATAAGACTATTAACTTAAAATTACTATTATTTTATAACCTTTATGTCTAGGTAAGTATAATATAAGACTA
>NW_026850940.1:0-11460 GCF_030913465.1 Colletotrichum navitas
GCCAGGGGCATCCCGGATCTTGTGGACGAGGCAATTTTCTTACCAGTTGCCCTCGCGATCAAGGTGACGCTTGGTTCCAACTTGTGCTACCTAAAGTTGTAGCCGTACTATACGAGTGCTCAAGTACAAGGTACGAAAGATAATGTGGGTTATCTGCTTCATGGTTCCATCTCCGATCCCGGAAAGCGTGTTGAAGGAAATAGATATATCTTGGGACGGCCTATTCAGGCCTCCTTGGAGGGCTATGTTAGGTACGGGTAGCCAGAGCGGTTGGTACCTACCTCCTACCGTGATTCGTTAGGAAAAGCGTGCCTCCGCCACTGCACCATCCCTCAAGTAGTGCCGTCAGTGCCGTCTCAGTTATTGCCGACTGTGCGAAAAGCCGAACGAGTGATCCGATCCGACGATGATATCCGCACATGAATGAGTCTCTGTCCTTGTCTCGTTACATCTCGACTGTCACATCCTCAAGACAGACGCTAGCCGATATAAACTGATGACGACTATCGGTCCCTCTCTTGTTGTAGCCTTGATGTAGCAGTGATCTGTTTCTTTTCTTTTAGAGCACTAGTTAACATGTCGTAAAGCTAGATTAGCTTTATGTAGCTAGTGCCAGCAGCGCTGCCACAGGATGTAGTATACCACCTGCATAGACTATCTAGAAAAGGTATTTCTACTGCTTCTCTAGTTTATATATAGTTTCTTAATAGGTTAACTACTTTTCTCTTATATAATAAGACACTATAGTTTATTATAGTTATAAGCCTAGCTTTTATATAAAGAACCTTCTAGATATTATAATTAAATCTAGTATCTATATCTCTTAATCTCTTATTTTAAAACCTTTTTTTAGTTAATTTTAATTTATTAAGTTACTATAACTAAAACTAAGAAGTTAATAGACTTTAATAAGTTAATTAAGCTAGTTACTAGGTATAATTAGCCTAAGTAGTATATTATACTTAAATATTATACTTATAGTAAGAATTTATAGGACTATATTAACCTAGATAATAATTCTTAAAAAAACCTTAAAGATAAGCTAAAATACTAGTTATTTAATAACTAGCTAATAAAATATAATAAGAATAAGCTATTATTTTAATAAGCTATAATTAAAACTATAAATATTATTATACTTTACTTAATTAAAAGTATATAAAAAAAGAATATTAATAGATTCTCTAATAAGAAATAAGTATATAAAAAGATTAAGGCTTAGGTTTAATCTATAGTTAGCTTAGTGCTACTTAGCCTAGCTTAAATAAAGATTTTTAATAAAGTAACTAATAATAAAATTTTAAACTAAAAAAATATATTACTTTAGGCTTTAATTAAAGTTCTTAAATAATACTATACTTTAAATAACTTTACTATACTTATTTTAGTTTATAAAAAGTATCTTATAGTGCTTATAAAAGTAAATATAAATATTAATTTTACTTTATAGTATACTAAATAGTAAAAATACTATCTCTAAAGAAAATAGTATAATATTCTAGAAGTCTAAGGGAATCTTATTATAAAATCTTTTTTTAAAGCTATTTTAAACTACTTAGCTTCTATATAAAGAAAAAAGGTAATAAATTATATAGTAAAAAATAAAATAACTAATAAAGAAAACCTTTTACTAAGTAATTATAAAGTAATTTTTATTATATTTTACTATAAAGAAACCTTAACTAAAGAAAAAAAAAGTATTAAGGGTCTATATAATACTTTTAAACTACTTAAATAAGAACTTTAAAGCTAATTTACTAAAGATGAAAGAATATCTATATAGTATCTTTATAATATATAACTTAGCTAACTATTTATAAGTTAAAATAGTAATATAAGGTATTTTATATTAAATAAACTTTAAATAAACCTAAGAAAGGTTAATAAAGATTAAGAAAAAACTTAAGAAAGATAAATAGTAGTTAGTATAATATATACTTATTAATAAAGGTTA
Organism: Colletotrichum navitas; assembly: GCF_030913465.1. Classification (NCBI taxonomy): domain Eukaryota; kingdom Fungi; phylum Ascomycota; class Sordariomycetes; order Glomerellales; family Glomerellaceae; genus Colletotrichum; species Colletotrichum navitas. The sequence goes on from NW_026850940.1 coordinate 1,955, forward strand.
AATAAAGCTATTAAATAAAGGTTTAAATAAGAAATAATTTTTACTTAAGAAAAATAAAGCTAAAGATAAGAATAATTTAAAATTTACTTAAAAAGCTAGAAACTTAGTAATCTATATATTAATTAACCTATTACTAATTAAGAAAGAACTTTAAGTAAAAACTATATTATATAAGGTCTTTACTTATAACTATAATAGTCTATATATATATTTTAAGTATATAGTTTTTAATAATTATAGTACTATTTACTTAGTAAATAATCTTAGCCTCCTTAAGCTAGATTTACTTAAGGATCCTAAGGTAAATAAATATATTAAATTAGGATTATTCTTATTTTTAGTTATTAAGAAAAAAAAGTATATTCTTAAGAGGATTTTATTAAGGCTAAAAAGGCCTAATATAGTTAACTTAGTATTAACTAATATCTATTATATTAAGAACTTCTATATAAATATTATCTTAGAGGTATATTTATAAAAAGTAAACGTTTAGTACTATAGTTATAACTATACTCTTTAAAGAGGTCTTATTAAGAAAAGTAAAGTAATTACTTGCCTTATATAAAAGTTTAACTTAGTTTTTCTCTAATATAATATTTATTCTTTATACTCTTTTTTACTTATCTCTTATAGCCTTATAGGTGTATTTTTTACTTTAAAATTAAAAGGTTAATACCTAAAACTATCTTATAATATATAAAGTAATAAGATAAATAATATAAACACTTAGTACCTTTGTTTAAGGTATTTAGAACTAGATATACTTTAGTAGTTAGTTTTAAATATAAAAAAAGTTAAAATTTAAGTACCTTTTTACTTAGAATATAAATATTATATAATAATATATACTTTATAAGTTATATCTAGATAAATATTAAAAGTAAAGTTAATATAACCTTACTACTATATCTTATAAAACCTTTTTAATTACCTAGTAAGCTTTAATAAAGCCTATTAAATACTAGTTATTAAAGATAAATATTTAGGCTATTTATTTATATTTTCTTAAGTATAAAAGACCTTATATAAGGTTTTTAAAGTACTTTACTTATTTAAAAGGTAAATATAAAAGTAAAAAAGGCTAATAATCTATAAGATTAAATAAGATATTAAATATACTATAATTATAATTTAAGGCTATACTACTTATAAACTCTAGACTTAGGAACTTAGTATTAATATAAAGCTTTCTTTACTTTATACTAAGGAACTAGTAGAAGAGAGTAAGTAAGTAAGCTAAAAAGTTATTACCTAAGTAATTAAAATAGGGAATTAATAGGGACACTCCTAGAATTAATACAGATGCTTTAGCCTTATAGACACTCTACTATTTACTGTTTTAATTAGTCTAAAAAAACAGTATATCCCTATAAAGGCAGTAAAGGCAATTATACTAATATAGCTCTTCTATTATTCTATTCTACTATTAACTAATTAACCTATATAGTTATAGAAAACAGGCTTTATAAGGGGGTCTTTTTATAGCTATAGGAAATAGACTTTATAAGAAGGGCCTTCTTTATAGCTATAAAAAAAGCCCCCTTATTAAGCCTACTTTATAGCTATAAAAAAAGCCTCCCTATTAAGCCTACTTCCTATAGCTATAAAGGTTAGCCCTCTTGCTAGGCCTACTTCTTATAGCTATAAAGGTTACCCCTTTTACTAGGCCTATTTCCTATAGCTATAAAAATAACCTCCCTATTAAGCCTACTTCCTATAGCTATAAAAGTTAGCCCTCTTACTAGGCCTATTTCCTATTTACCCTAAGAAAAGTAACCCTTTTTATATTTAAAATACCTACTACTTAGCTACTTTTTTATAATATAGCTATAAGGATTTATTATTACTACTAACTATTTCTTACTAACTCTATATTCTTTAAACACTAGACTAAAGTAGCTATTTACTTATATAATTCCTTATTATCCTTTTACTACTAAAAACACTAAACTAGCTTCTTATTTATTACTAAAATAAAGTTAAAATCTAGCTTTAACTTAGTTAACTTTCCTCTTATATAGACCTAGCTACTATTAACTTATTTTTACTTCTAGATAAGTAACCTTACTTTTTACTACTTATACTTTAGCTTATACTAAAGGTATAGGTTTATTTAGTTAAATAGCCTTCTTTAAGTAAAGCTAGTTATAATAAGATAAGCTATACTATATTCTTTAGCCTATTATAAAGGAATACTATAATCTTTAGATTAAGGATTTAGTAGTATAGATTAAAAGAAGATATCTCTTAAAAACACTACTAAAGGTATACCTTTTACTTACTAAATATTATTAAATTAAGTATTTTTATAAAGATCTTATAGTAGTATAAGATATTAAGCTTAGTTAAAATAGTATAGTCTAGACTATATTCTCTAATAAAGGCTAAGAATAGTCTTTTACTAAAAAGTATTACCTTTTTTACTAGCTAGTATTACTTTTTAATTAGCACTAGATATTTTAAGGAAAGTATTATCTAAAGTTTACTAAAGAGCTTAAAGTAAGTACCTATATACTTTTAGCTTTTAAGGACTTTATCTTTAGTATAAGTTTACTTAAAGTATAACTTTTAGTTACTAATTATATCTTATATAATATTAATAAGTTAATATAAGTAACTAAGACTATTTAAAAAATAGCTCTTAATATTATTATTACTTAACTTTATACTAGATATAATATAAACACTAAAGTTCTAGTATTTTTAGATAAAGTAGTAAGCCTACTATACTTTTAAGGGTAAATATATTATATAGAGGTACTAGAGGATTAGGCGTTAGTTAATAAACTCTTTATAAAGCTTAGTCTAAGCTTTCTTAAAGGTATACTTAGTCTTAGTAAAAATAACTAGCTTCTATATTATAAGGACCCTATAATATATATAAGTAAGTAGCTTATCTACTAGTATATTAATATAAGCCTAGTCCTTATTACTAAGCTAGGCTATTACTTATATTATTAGCTAATAGGCCTTATTATTAGACTTACTACTATTACTACTATAGGTGTAGTCCTTAAGCTATTTTTACTTAGCCTTAAGTATAATATTAAAGTTAATATAGTAGATATAAAGTTATTACTAGACACTAAAGAACTACTTATTTAGTATAGCCTTTATTTATTTATTATAGTCTATAATAATAATAGTAAGGTAATAGACTAAGTGTTAGTCTATAAGTTAGTAAATACTTACTAAAAAAAACTAGAAACCTTTTAGCCTCTTATTATTAATAAGGCTAAATATAGTATTATAAATAGACCTAAGGTAGGTCTATCTAGTAGCCTAGAAAAGTAAAAGTTTAAAGTAATTAATATTATAGGTGTTATTAAAACTAATTACTTTAGGGAATTACTTTTATATTTAAAGGCAGTAAAAAAAGGTCTAGATAAGGCTAATAAGGTAGTCTAGCTTATTATCTACCTACTTTACTATATATAAGATACCTTACTTATTAAATAGCTTAATTAAAGCTATAGTTAGTAAATACTTATTTAACTTCTCTTAGTTTATATAAGCTTTAGTATTATAAATATCTTATTAAGTAAATAAGGAATCTAGGAACTACTCTTAAATAATAGTGTATATATTATATACTTAGATACTAACTTATTAGCTTATTATATTAATTATATCTATTATAGGCTAAGTAAGCCTATAATAAAAAAGATATATAGAGGCTTTAAGGCTAAGGCTATAGTTATACTAACTATACTAGGTTTCTAGATAATAATATAATAACTACTTACCTTTCTCTTAGGCCTTTATAATAATCTACTATTAATAACTATATTTCTAAGATATATACTATTAAATACTATTACCCTTTAGTAGTTTAAGGTTACTAAACTAATTATATTAAAGATAGTATTACCTAAGATAGCTATAGACTTTCCTCTTATTATACTTTATAATACTAAATCTATTAGCTTTTATAAAAGTATTAACTTAATTAAAGATAGCCTTAAAGGTTTATTCTAGATTACTAGGTATTAGTAGGTTTAGGATATTTAGTATAAGAGAAGAAGAGGATTAGTTACTTAGGGTATAGTATAAGGCTATAGTTTAAAAAGACACTTTACTTTAAAGAGGGAATTATTATTAAGGTAGTAAATAAGGTAGTAGATTAGCTTAAAGACCTTATTATTCTTACTATTAATAAGTATACTTTTATTATTAAAGAAGTACTATTATTAGCTATTAATTAGTCCTAATAACCTATTAAACAAGGTTAAAGGCACTATTAAACTACTATATAGTAAAATAAAGAGGTTACTAAGACTATTTATTATAAAAAGAGAGGCTATACTCTAGAGAAAGCTAAGAGAGAATAGTCTACTAAGTTTTTATTATCCCCTTAAGGAAATAGTAAGTAAAGTAAAGTGTTAGCTTTATACTAAAGTAATATAATTTATAGTATAAAAAAGGTTATATATCTTATAGTAAGCTTAATAAAAGCTTAGCTAGAAGGTTATACTGCCCCTTAGGATTACTAGCTCTATAGAACTAGCTAACGCTAGGACAGCTACTTTTAGAAGAGGAAGATAATAGTAGGTAGCTAAATAATAGTAGTAGGTTATAATTAGTTATAGGTTACTCTCTTAAGATATAACCTATAGTAAAAGGGTAAGCTAGTTATATATTATACCTTTGACTATATTATAAAGCTATTATAAATAAATAGTATAAAGAAAATTAAGCTTAGATAAATTAACCTTATTATAAGGAAGGATAAAAAAAGGAGAGCTACCTTTTATAGGTCTAGTAGAATTTAGTTACACTAATAAATTTTTTTTTAGCTAATTAGAATAGTAAATAGTAGAGTGTCTATAAGGCTAGAGCGTCTATATTAATTCTAGGAGCATCCTTATTAATTCCCTTAAAATAATAAGTATAGCTAACTTACTAATTAATTTATAGTCTAAGGCTATTATAGTAGTAGCCTATATAATTAGTATTAGCTTATAAAAATATAATAATTAGAAATCTTTAGTTAAAGTAAAAAAAGCTTAGTACTATTAATATTTTAAATAATATATACCTTCTTATATAATAAGTCTAATAAAGAATTTATAATTATACTAGGGTTAGCTTTATATATATAGGTATTATATATACCTTCTAAAGAGAAAGAGAAAAAGAAAAATTAAGAAAAGACTTTTTAAAGTAGTTCTTTAAGGGTATATTAAGTACTTAGTAAAATATATACTAAATATGTATAACTTATATAAGATTTAGGTTTTTATTCTTTATTAAGTATATATTACTAGAAATATAACCTTTAATAAAATAAAATTCTATTTATTTATAGACTTTAAGTTAATAATTAAATAATAAGTTATAAAAAAGATTATTAAACTAAAGATACTACCTATAAGCTTAAACTTAGTTTTTAAAGCCTTAGGTATATAAAACCTAATAGATTTTTTAATAAAAGACCTTATAAAAACACTAGTTAGCCTAAAGAAATAAAACTAGTTAATCTTATTACTAAAACTACTATATAAAGTAAGCTTCTTAAAGGATAACTTCTAATACTAGAATTTATACTTAGGCTAAAGGTATATTTAAAAACTACTACTTTAACTAAGAGAGCAGTAGAAAAGTAATTTCTATAAGATTCTTAGTAAAAAGATAACACTATAAATACTACTATATATATAAATAGTAAATTTAATTAATCTTTAACTAAAGAAAAAGTTAAAGATATTATTTATATAAGGACTAATATTCTTAATAAAGACTATAAAGTTATTAGTTAAGTAACTTTATTAAACTATATAGCTAAAGTAAATAGGCTATTATACTTTAATAATAAGAGAACTATAGAATACTTATCCTAAGTAGGTTTAGCTTAGGGAGTAAAAGGCTATACTTAACTAGTAAAAAAAAGTAAGAAAGCTAGGGGACTACTACCTAAAGATAACTAAGAATTACCTTAGGAAGTAAAAAGTAAAATATAAAACTTTTTTATTAGCCTAAGATAAAATATAAGACTATTAAGATGTAAAACTTTACTTAAATTTAACTTTACTTATAATACTTTACTTTAAGTAAATAAATTATAAACTATACTTTACTTTATAAATAAAGACTAAGATAACTTTTTTTAATATATTTACTTAATTAGTAAAAAACTAAAAATAAAGTAAACTAAGAATATTAAACCTTTTATACTATAGTTATTAAAGTAGTTTAAAGTATATCTTATACCTAGAAAACACCTATATTAAGTAAAAAATATATTATATTAGAACTTTTAGCTTTACTAAAAACTTATAAAGATATACTTAAGCTACTAGAAAATATTTATACTCTCTTTAAAATAGTAATTCTAAAGAAAATTAATAAACTTAGTAAAAAAGAGATTTAGAAGGTTATTAATATAATAGAAGTAAAAAATAAGCTACTTTTACTTAAGTAAGTGTTTATATATAAGCTAGATAAGGATAAATTTTTTAACTACTATAAGGTAAAAATATATATATAAAGTAATCTCTAAGAAGAAAACCTACTTTAGTAAATATATATAGTTACCTTAGTAGTAAAGACTTTCTAGGTTATAATAACTATTATAGCTTAATTTAACCTTAAGATTTATTAGCTAGATATAGTTAATATATTTCTTAATATAAAGATAAATAGTAAACTAGTTACTTACTAATTCCTAAATAGTATTTAAATCTATAGGAAATATATTTAACTTATATATACTCTTTATAGGCTATATAATATACTATTATTATAGTATAAGGTGCTATCTATAATACTTAAATTACTTAGACTATAAGCTATAAATAAAGACCTATATTTATTTATAGATATAAAGTAAAAAGTATTTATTATCTTCTATATTAATAATATCTTAGTCTTTTACTATTAAGATAATAAAGTAGCTAAAGAGGTAATTATTAATAGCCTAAAGAAAGTATATAAAATAAAAGACTAAGGTTAAGCTAAATACTATCTTAGGATATAAATTATTAAAGACTATTAGTTAAAAAAACTTTTTTTTATATATAACTTATATATTAAAAAGGTTACTAAATAATTTAAACTTACTAATAGGATTTCTATAGTAACCTTTTTACTAATAGTAACCTTTAAGAAAAATAAAAACTAAGTAATAAGAAAAGTAATTTATAAATTCTAGACAAAAATTAGTTTAATACTCTTTATAGTAATTATAATTTAACCTAATATTACCTTTATATACTTAGCCTTATTATAGTACCTAATAAACCTTTTAAAAATCTATATAAGAGTAGTAAATTAGGTAATTTAATACCTATATTCTATATACTACCTTATAATTAGCTTTAGTAATATAAGAGGTAAAAATACCTTTATAATAGTAATAAATACTTTATTTATAGATAATAAGGAATTAAGAAAGTTATTTTAAGGGTATATCTTCTTGCTTTTTAGAGAAGTAATTTAGTAAAAAGCTACTTACTAAGTAATAGTTACTATATTAACAACAGAAGCTAAACTCCTAAGCCTAGAATAAATAGCTAAAGAAATAATAGCTTTAAAATAGCTATTTTAAGACTTTATACTTTTACTAAAAGATATATAGAAAATTTATTATAATAACTAATAAATAATTAGGCTAATTATTTAATAAAGAGAGTATTTATTAATATATCTATAATATATTAATATTTAGAATATATAGTTAAAATAAGAATTCTTAAATAGAAGTTTTAATATTATCTATATCTTAATAAATAATATACTAGTAAATAGACTTATAAAAAACCTTTTATACACTAAGTTTAAATACTTTAGAGTACTAATTAACCTCTTTAATATAATAGACTTTATTTAGAATAATAAAAACTAAGTAAATAAAAATAAATAAATAAATTCTAAAGAGTAAAACTATCTAAAGTATTAGTTCTTAGCTAGAAAACTATTTAGCTACTTAAAAAAAGAAAATACTTTTATCTTAGCTAAGATTACCTTAGTATACTAAAAATAAACCTATTATCTTAAAAACTAATTATTAAGACTATACTACTAGATCTAACTAACCTATTTTAGAATCCTAAATACCTTTTACCTAAGAACCTATTTTTAAACTAAAAACCTATTTTTAAACTAAATCTAGCTTATTTACTTATAATAATCCTTTATAGCTACTTTATAAAGACTAAATAAGCTTTTTAAAGTTAAAATTATAGCTAGATTTAATTTACTTATTATAAAGTAGCTATAAATTATATTCTATATAAGATCTAGCTACTAAAATATAGTAGTATAGCTTTTACTAACTAAAGCTAGTTAAAAGAAAGCCTATAAGGTAAAAGCCTATATATAAGCTAGAGCTAGTTAAAGAGCTATATTGGAAAAGTAACTTAACTAAGCTAGTAGCTAGTAACTATAGCTACTAAATAAAGTAATATTAAGATCTAGAAGCCTAGTAGTTTATAAAGCCTTTTTTTAGTAAAAAAATATATTCTTAAATATCTTAATATACTTATAAACCTTTTTACTTTAGAAAGTAAGTACTTTTTTACTTAATTAGCTAAATATAAACTAAGAACTAGTTAAAAAACTTATTGTTGTAATGTTAACTATTATAGATAAATATTAGAGTTATTAGGTTAACCCTAATGACTTATCGCCGGCGAATCCTTGGATATTTAGCTATAGATTCTCTAAGGATTTATAGCTAATAAGTTAGTTATTTAACTAACTAACCTATAATAGTTTTTCCTTTTTTTCTTTATGTATAATAGAGAACTATAGTTACCTTTATTATTTATTAATTACTACTAATATATATAGTTAACTATATTAACCTATCTCTTAGTGTTACTAACACTAATTAGTAGTTAACTTTACTGTTAACTACAAAGGTTAACTTTACTGTCTAAACTATAGATTAGTAAGGTCTATAAGAAGAGGTAATTATTACTAGTTAATTATTTATACGCCTAGAGTAGGCAAGTACTAAAAAACGCCTCTGTAAATACCTTTACTATAATAGTTTATACTAATTGCCTATTATAATAGGTTAATTAATAGATCTATAACTAGTCCCCTTAACTAGTAGAAACCTTATTAATTTACGTCTATTATATAAGCTTTATTACCTTTAGAGAAGTACTTTTAACTATAAAAAACCCCTTACTTTGTGTACCTATAGCTAACTAGTAATTATTTACTATATCCTATTTATTATAAGCTCTTTAGCTTACTAACTTCTTTTTTCTATATATATACTCCTTTTACTAACTAACAGCGTTAATAAGTTACTAATATAATAGCCTATTATTTCTTTTCCTTTTACTAACTAATAGCGTTAATAAGTAGCTAATGTAATAGCTTGTTGTTTTTCCCTAAGTTATTTACTTATAAGAGTATATTTTTCCCTAGTTATCTATACTACTAGTAGTAATCCCTTTAATAAATATATATGCCTTCTAGTCTACTAGAAGAAATACCTATGTTTAAGAGGTTATTAGGCTAACAGAGGGCAACAGTAAATAACACTATGCCTA
>NW_026850941.1:0-11364 GCF_030913465.1 Colletotrichum navitas
AGTTACCTAAGAAGTCTAGTCCTAAGTAATTAACTTTACTACCTTTAAATAGTTAAGGATAAAGTATATATAGACTCTTAAATCCTCTTAAATAACTTCTTATACACAAGGGCTAAAAGGTTATTAAACTCCTCTAGGAAGTCTAAAATATTATCTCCTTTAAATTTAGGCGCTTTAGCTAAAAAAAGGGTTATTTAAATAATTATTAGTTACTTACTAAGGAGTTAAGCTATCTATAAATAGTCTTATATAGTTATAGGCTACTTTAGAAAGTCTATTAAGGTTATAAAAGAAGGTCCTATAATAGTAGTATACTTATTATTTCTCCTATGTTATTATCTTTCTTAAGAAAAGCTTATAGTTATATATTACTAAAGCTAGCCTTACTAAAGACGTTTATATCTTTACCTTTAGATAATAAAGATCCTCTACTCTTATCTAGAGGGATTAAGGGGTTAGCTATAGTAAATTAGGTCTATAAATTAACTATTATAGATAATTTAATAAGTGTTATAGTCCTCTATAGACTTTTTAAAAAGATAAAAAAGTTAATATCTTAATAATAAAAGTATATACTAATATTTAAACTAGTAAATTAGGTAACTTCTAGCCTTTGTTTAGTATACACTATAGCTATAAGACGTTATCTATATATAGCTACTATTATTATACTATATAACCCTCTATAGGCTTATTCTTAAAAATACTACTTCTTCTTATAAATATCTTAGGTAAAATATTTATTAGCTTTATCTAACTAGTGCCTTTACTTTACTTATTAGCTTAGTAAGACTACTATTAATTATCTATATTAGTGTATTTTAGATCTATAAATTATCTTATAAGTTAAATAATCTATTTTATATACTTATAATTAAAAAAGGAAATATAAAATAAAAAAGAGGTTAAAAATAAAAAAGAATATATATACACTTAATAAATCTCTATGTATTCCTACTACTTTAAGGGAGGCTTTTAGGGTCTATCTTATCCCTATAAATTAGTTTATAAAAGTGTATAGCTACTATATCTTTTACTAGTTCTACTGTTAATTAAGTAGAAGTATTACTAAATATTAATAATACATTATGTTTATGTTTTTATTAACTATAAATTTATTATAACTATATAGGAAAGCCTATCTATAGTCTAGTATAGAATACTTATACTAAAGAAGTAGATCTACCTCTAGGCACTATTAAGAAAGGGTAGAGCATCTAGGCCACCTAACAAAGGAAAAGAGGAATAGTAAAACATAGGAAAACTACCTACACTATAATAATATCTAATAATAATAATATATATATTAATTAATAGGTCTTATAATTCTTAGACCTAATCTACAAAGATACTAAAATAAAAGTATAAATTAATAAAGTAATTACAAAAAGAGTAAATTTCCCTAAATAAATAAAAGTATAGTAATAACTAGCTATATATTTCTATATAGAGTATTAAGGCTAATAATAATAACTATGTATAAATAATTATGTCCCCCTAATCCCTTCCTAGGTCTATAAATACCTTTTTTAATAGGTAGGTAGCCTTCTTATTGTTCTATCCTTTGTGTTAACTGCTATATAATTATTAGGACTATACTACCTAACCCTACTATAATATTAGTTTATAAAATATTAAGGTTAATATATATATAACAGTATATAGTAATTTTAACTATTTAGTTAGTTTTTTTACTTTAACTATTAGTCTAAGAATAATATACTATAAATATAAGTAATTATATTTTAAAGGTATTAAATATTTCTACTTATATTATAAAGATAAACTTAAGGTTATAGTTACTAATAATTACTATTAGTAGTCCTTAGTTATATATTATAAGTATTTAAAGTAATACCTAGGCCTAGTAGTAAGCCTTATACCTTATATACCCTAAGATAAGTAAGATTTTTTTACTAAACTTATAAGTTATAGTAAAAAGACTATTAAATATATAAAAGTTAAGTATAGCCTAAAAGCTACCTTAGGTTAAGACTTCTAGTATATTTATAATAAAGTCTATAAAGATATATAGTAAAGTATACTAGGTTTATAATAGGTTAAAGGATTCTATAGCCTTCTAGTAATTTATCTAGTTACCTTAATATACTAAGTAGTAGGTAATATAAGCTTTTACTAACTTTACTTTTCTAGGGATATAAAGCTTTAAAGCTTAGTAAGTATTTTATTATACCTAAAGTAAAACTTCTTGTTATAAATAAAGTAAATACCTTTTTATAAAGGTTTTAGAATATAAAGTCTATATATATTATCTAAGGCTATATAAAAGATTAATCCTCTAAAGTTAATCTCTATAGTAGTATAGCTATATAAGCTAGTCTATTATTTATAGGGAGTTATTATCTTTTTTTACTTTATTAGGTAATATATTTATAATATTTTTTATATTATATAATCTATACCTTAAGCCTTAAATTTCTTATTATTCTAGTAGCCTATAGTAATACTCTTTATAAACTTATTATTAATTATACTATTATTATAATAGCTTCCTTAGGCTTAGAGATTTATTACTTATATACTATACTATTACTATATCTTTAACCTTATTCTTATTATTAATATCTATAAGCTTACCTTATATAGAAAATACTTTATAAGTTAAGTTAAGTAACTAGAGTTAAGATAATATATCTAGTACTATATTAAGCTTACCTAGGATATAGAAGATTTAGAGCTAAAATTAAGAAAAGTAGTTAGTAGTATTAGTAAAATATAGTTAGCCTTATTAAGGTTATTATCTATAATAATATATAAGTAATAATACCCTTTATAGCTATATAGTCTATAAGAATATTAACCTTATATTTATTTAACTAGATAAGTTTCTAGAGCTTTTTAATAGCCTATATAATAGCTATTACTTTAGCCTTAGTTATACTAAAATTTTTTTACCTAGTTATAGTCTATAAAAGAAAAAAAATAAGTTAATATAGTTATTTAATATATTAATTCTAGGTATTTTCTTTTATCTAGTTATAGTTAAGTTAAACACTATAAGCCTAAAGCTATTAATATATATATTAATCTTAAAAAAAGTAGCTTCTTAGGTTATAGTAATAATATATAGCCTAATTATAAAGTTTCTTTATAAGTCTTTTATATATTAAGTTCTTTAGCTATAAGGTTAAAGGTCTCCTTAGTAATAATTTTTACTTATATAACAAGTTATTCTAGGTTTTAGTGTATTCTTTTTTATAATTATTTATTAAGTTTTATTTTCTTTAGTAAAGTAATCTATAATTATATTAAACTATAGTATTCTTATTTATAACTAGCTACTTATCCTAAGATATATCTTAAGGTCTAAAGGCTATATAGAAAGCTAGTTAGCTAAAGGCTTAGATATAGTTATCTATTTTATATATACTATTACTATTAACTATATAACTAAGAAGCTTTATAAATAAAAGCTAATAAATAATTTCTTTATACTAATATAATATAGTATTTATTAAGAATTTATAAGACTATCTTTAGGTACTAAAGGTAGTCTTTATTAAAGTTACTAAAATTATAATATTATTAATATATACCTTTATAAAGTAGTAATATTTAAAGAAGATATAGTCTATAAAGCACTAGGTATAACTAGTAAGTTCTTAAAGCCTATAAGTACTATATTAAAGTATTTAAGCCTTTATAGGCTTATTATTACTATATAGTCTTATAAGGTAAATATACTCCTAGCTAGTAAAAGAACCCTAAGGTATTAAATATTATTATTCTCTTTTTACCTTAAAGTCCTTATATAATATCCTTTTAGTTAAGTAAAAGATAAATATCTAGTGTAGCCTACTTATTAAGAGGCTTATATTAGTAACTATATACTTTATATTTTATCTTATCTTTATAGTACTTTTATACTATAAAAAGAGGTAAGCTAGTACTACTAGGGTTATTACTAACTAATTTTACTAATTTTATATTACTAGTTATTTTATTTATTAAGAAGCTTTATATCTTAAGACTAAGAAAAATATATAAATATTCTATTTTAGTTTTACTATTTATTAAGTAGCTTAATCCTTATTTTATCTTTATCTAGTATAAGTATTAACCTATAGTTATAGTAAATATAATATTTATTAAGTATAGTCTTTAGTTCTTTATATACTTAGGATTATTATATAGATCTTTACTTTATAGTAGTTAGTTATTATAAGGTAAAAGTTAGGTTTTATTATTCTATATCTAGGTACCTCTTTAGCTAGTAATAGTAGATTTACTAATTTATTACTAGTGTTACTATTATAGTAGTTTACCTTTATTATTAAAGAACTTATTAGTAATATTAAGGAAGTTTACTATATTACTATAAGTAATTATATTTAGTGCTTCTTTATAATAAGCTATATAGACTTCTTCTTATATACTAAGGAGATTTATACTACCTTTATACTTTCTTAATAGTAATTAGTCTACTTATATTATTATAGACTAGTATTACCTTAGGGTTAATAAATCTAATATTATATTAAAGGTAAATTTATTAGTTAAGTTACTTAATATTTATATAAGTTACTTTCTTTATTATATTTCTTAGGAGGTTAATAAAGTTAATAAGAAGTAGTAGACTAAATCTAGTAATATTATTACTATATATTAGGCTATAACTCTTCTTATAATAAGAAGTAATTCTTTACTATTACTAGATTATTATATTATAGGCTAACTTAAGCTTTACTTATTTCTTATTAAAATCTACTACTATACTATAGTTATTATAAAAAGTATACTAAGTAGTAAGTAAGCTAAAGTTTTTTAACTACTTTACTATAATTATTATATAGACCTTTATTTAGTGCTTTTTATATTCTAATAAAGTATATATTAAAGTAATATCTTTATTAATATAAATAATAATCTTATAGCTTTTACTTTATATAGCTTATAAAAAAAATCTTAGGTTCTTTATAAATCTTTTTACTTAGTTATATTTAGTAAAATTACTAATATACTAGTATTAATATACACTAAGTAGTCCTCTAAGTCCTTATTTACCTAGGCTTTAATTTAGAGATAAGTATACTTATAGTAACTTCTTTTTTTATTAAGCTTTATAATAGCCTTAATAACTTTACTAGTTTAAAAAGTAAAGTTTATAGTGTTATTAGTAGTTAGCCTTTTATCTAGGACCTTCTTAGGTTCTTCTTTTTTATATACCTTAATAGCTTACTTAAGGTACTTTTTAACCTTATCTTATTAAGGGCAGAGTATTAAAAAACTATAATATAAATATAATATAAATATAATACAAATATAATACATGTATTTGTATTTTTTTTCTAGTACAATATAATACATGTATTTGTATTATATTTTTTCCTATACATAATATAATACAAATACAAATACATGTATTATATTTTGTATATTATACAAAATACAAAGAAGAAATACAAGATTAATTCTTTTTATATATATTTATATAGTACTCTAATAATATATAAGTAAAAATATATTAGTAGGTTTATATATATATATCTATATATTAAAAAAAATATTTTATTAATATTAATACTATTACTTCTTTATATATATATATAAAAGTAGTTATATTATTATTTACTCTTAGTTACTTAGTTACTAATACTAAAATTTCTAATATTATTACTATAAAAAGTATTTAGAATAATATTAGTAATATAGTATTCTTTTACCTCTTTAATATTATAATTTAAAACCTTATTTACACCACTTTCTTCCTAGTTATAATAATTATAACTAATACTATACTCTATAGTATTACTATATAGTTAGTTATTAATAGTTACTTATTATATAGTTAGTTATTATAAAGTTAGCTATTTAAAGCTATTTATTATATAGTTAGTTATTATATAGTTAGTTATTATATAGTTAGGTATTAAAAGCTATCTATTATATAGTTAGTTATTATATAGTTAGTTATTATATAGTTAGTTATTATATAGTTAGTTATTATATAGTTAGTTATTATATAGTTAGTTATTATATAGTTAGTTATTATATAGTTAGTTATTATATAGTTAGGTATTAAAAGCTATTTATTATATAGTTAGTTATTATATAGTTAGTTATTATATAGTTAGTTATTATATAGTTAGTTATTATATAGTTATTTATTATATAGTTAGGTATTAGAAGCTATTTATTATATAGTTAGTTATAATATAGTTAGTTATTATATAGTTAGTTATTATATAGTTAGGTCTTAATAGTTAGTTATAATATAGTTAGTTAAAAGCTATTTATTATATAGTTAGTTATTATATAGTTAGGTCTTAATAGTTAGTTATTATATAGTTAGTTATTATATAGTTAGGTATTAAAAGCTATTTATTATATAGTTAGTTATTATATAGTTAGTTATTATATAGTTAGTTATAATAGTTAGTTATTATATAGTTAGTTATTATATAGTTAGGTATTAAAAGCTATTTATTATATAGTTAGTTATTATATAGTTAGTTATTATATAGTTAGGTATTAAAAGCTATTTATTATATAGTTAGTTATTATATAGTTAGTTATTATATAGTTAGTTATTATATAGTTAGTTATTATATAGTTAGTTATTATATAGTTAGGTATTAAAAGCTATCTATTATATAGTTAGTTATTATATAGTTAGTTATTATATAGTTAGTTATTATATAGTTAGTTATTATATAGTTAGTTATTATATAGCTATCTATTATATAGTTAGTTATTATATAGTTAGTTATTATATAGTTAGTTATTATATAGTTAGTTATTATATAGTTAGTTATTATATAGCTATCTATTATATAGTTAGCTATTATATAGTTAGTTATTATATAGTTAGTTATTATATAGTTAGTTATTATATAGTTATTTATTATATAGTTAGTTATTATATAGTTAGTTATTATATAGTTAGTTATAATAGTTAGTTATTATATAGTTAGTTATTATATAGTTAGGTATTAAAAGCTATTTATTATATAGTTAGTTATTATATAGTTAGTTATTATATAGTTAGTTATTATATAGTTAGTTATTAAAAGCTATTTATTATATAGTTAGTTATTATATAGTTAGTTATAATATAGTTAGTTATTATATAGTTAGTTATTATATAGTTAGTTATTATATAGTTAGGTCTTAATAGTTAGTTATTATATAGTTAGTTATTATATAGTTAGGTATTAAAAGCTATTTATTATATAGTTAGTTATTATATAGTTAGTTATTATATAGTTAGTTATTATATAGTTAGTTATTATATAGTTAGTTATTATATAGTTAGTTATTATATAGTTAGTTATTATATAGTTAGTTATTATATAGTTAGTTATTATATAGTTAGTTATAATATAGTTAGTTATTATATAGTTAGTTATTATATAGTTAGTTATAATAGTTAGTTATTATATAGTTAGTTATTATATAGTTAGGTATTAAAAGCTATTTATTATATAGTTAGTTATTATATAGTTAGTTATTATATAGTTAGTTATTATATAGTTAGTTATTATATAGTTAGTTATTATATAGTTAGTTATTATATAGTTAGGTATTAAAAGCTATTTATTATATAGTTAGTTATTATATAGTTAGTTATTATATATAGTTAGTTATTATATAGTTAGGTATTAAAAGCTATCTATTATATAGTTAGTTATTATATAGTTAGTTATTATATAGTTAGTTATTATATAGTTAGTTATTATATAGTTAGTTATTATATAGTTAGTTATTATATAGCTATCTATTATATAGTTAGCTATTATATAGTTAGTTATTATATAGTTAGTTATTATATAGTTAGTTATTATATAGTTAGTTATTATATAGTTATTTATTATATAGTTAGGTATTAAAAGCTATTTATTATATAGTTAGTTATTATATAGTTAGTTATAATATAGTTAGTTATTATATAGTTAGTTATTATATAGTTAGGTCTTAATAGTTAGTTATTATATAGTTAGTTATTATATAGTTAGGTATTAAAAGCTATTTATTATATAGTTAGTTATTATATAGTTAGTTATTATATAGTTAGTTATAATAGTTAGTTATTATATAGTTAGTTATTATATAGTTAGTTATTATATAGTTAGTTATTATATAGTTAGTTATTATATAGTTAGTTATTATATAGTTAGTTATTATATAGTTAGTTATTATATAGTTAGTTATTATATAGCTATCTATTATATAGTTAGCTATTATATAGTTAGTTATTATATAGTTAGTTATTATATAGTTAGTTATTATATAGTTAGTTATTATATAGTTAGTTATTATATAGTTAGTTATTATATAGTTATTTATTATATAGTTAGTTATTATATAGTTAGTTATAATATAGTTAGTTATTATATAGTTAGTTATTATATAGTTAGGTCTTAATAGTTAGTTATTATATAGTTAGTTATTATATAGTTAGGTATTAAAAGCTATTTATTATATAGTTAGTTATTATATAGTTAGTTATTATATAGTTAGTTATAATAGTTAGTTATTATATAGTTAGTTATTATATAGTTAGGTATTAAAAGCTATTTATTATATAGTTAGTTATTATATAGTTAGTTATTATATAGTTAGTTATTATATAGTTAGTTATTATATAGTTAGTTATTATATAGTTAGTTATTATATAGTTATTTATTATATAGTTAGGTATTAGAAGCTATTTATTATATAGTTAGTTATAATATAGTTAGTTATTATATAGTTAGTTATTATATAGTTAGGTCTTAATAGTTAGTTATAATATAGTTAGTTAAAAGCTATTTATTATATAGTTAGTTATTATATAGTTAGTTATTATATAGTTAGGTCTTAATAGTTAGTTATTATATAGTTAGTTATTATATAGTTAGTTATTATATAGTTAGTTATTATATAGTTAGTTATTATATAGTTAGGTATTAAAAGCTATTTATTATATAGTTAGTTATTATATAGTTAGTTATTATATAGTTAGTTATTATATAGTTAGTTATTATATAGTTAGTTATTATATAGTTAGGTATTAAAAGCTATCTATTATATAGTTAGTTATTATATAGTTAGTTATTATATAGTTAGTTATTATATAGTTAGTTATTATATAGTTAGTTATTATATAGCTATCTATTATATAGTTAGTTATTATATAGTTAGTTATTATATAGTTAGTTATTATATAGTTAGTTATTATATAGTTAGTTATTATATAGCTATCTATTATATAGTTAGCTATTATATAGTTAGTTATTATATAGTTAGTTATTATATAGTTAGTTATTATATAGTTATTTATTATATAGTTAGTTATTATATAGTTAGTTATTATATAGTTAG
Organism: Colletotrichum navitas; assembly: GCF_030913465.1. NCBI lineage: Eukaryota > Fungi > Ascomycota > Sordariomycetes > Glomerellales > Glomerellaceae > Colletotrichum > Colletotrichum navitas. Next base: position 9,325 of record NW_026850941.1, read on the forward strand.
TTATAATAGTTAGTTATTATATAGTTAGTTATTATATAGTTAGGTATTAAAAGCTATTTATTATATAGTTAGGTATTAAAAGCTATTTATTATATAGTTAGTTATTATATAGTTAGTTATTATATAGTTAGTTAGTATATATTTAGTTATTAATAGTAACTTTAGTATAGTTATAGTATATTAATATATTATACTTTAAGTAATATATAGTTATTTTATCTTTATTACTTATATAGTAGTAAATACTTATAAATAATACTTAATAAACTTTACTAAATCTTAGTTTTTAAGTATACTATATTTTAAATAAAATATATAAATAATACTATACTATAAAAGAAGGTTAATTATACTATATATAATTAATTTACTAATTTTTAATTATTTTTAATTTTTATATTATATAGTTATATATTATACAAAATACAATACAGATACAATATAATATAAATATAAATACATGTATTATCTTTCCTATATAATATAATACAAATACATGTATTATATTTGTATTGTATTGTATTATATTTGTATTGTATTTTTGTATTATATTATATTTTGTATTTTTTTTAAACTCTCTAATTAAGGGTATAGGTTCTTAGAGTCTTTAGGATCTTTAGTAACTATCTTTAGCTTCTTTATTACTTATAGTCCTAGGTCCTTTAGTATTAAGATAAAGTTTATATTACTACTTAGGATTAAGGGAAATTCCTTTGTTTCTTTAAGTATATACTTATCTTTAATAAGCTTATTAATATAAGTATTTATATTTTTATTATATTCTTAAATAAATTAGACTTTATTTTTTTTTATTAAATTAGTAAGTATATTTTACTTATTATTTTTAACTATGTTCTTATTTATTTTTTTACTAAGGCTACTAGTTATACTTATAGTAGTCTAAGTTATCTTAGTAGTTATATTAGTCCTTAGTGTCTTATTAATAGTTACTATAGTTCTAGTATTCTCTATAGTTTTCTTAAGGACTATTATTATATAGGTAGTAGTTTCTTAAGTGCCTATTATTATTATTATAAAATCCTTATAAAGTAGTATTCTTTTTCTTTATATTAGAGAAGTCTACTATATAGAGGTCTTTATAAGTGTCTATATTAGATCCTATATATCCTAGTATACTTCTTTATAATACTATATTATTAACTATATTATTCTAGTTAATAATATTATTAATATACACTAGGTTATTATTATTAAGTAGTATATTTAGAGAGGTAATTTATATAGTTAAAAGTAGCTTATTTCTTTTATCTATAGTACTATAATCTATATTCCTTAAATATTACTTTACTTAGTAAATTCTGCTGCAAGTATCTATATTTAAGAGCAAAGGTTAGATTAATAAGCAACGTTATTCTAGAAAGCAGTGTTAGTTAGTAATATCCTATGTAATATACCCCCTTAGGCGTTAGTATAGGTTACTATACGCCTAGATATAAAGGAAAAATAGTTCTTTTAGTATAAAAGGGCTAGTTATTATATAATTATAGGCTACTAGTATTAAGTATTCTTATTAGTAAGGCTACTTACTATAAGGCTAGCCTATATACTAGTAGATATTTACCTTAAGGCTAAATTTATAGTTCCTTTTTTCTTTTTTTTTAATAACTATAATAATAATTATAAGTTATATTATTATTTTTATTATAATTAATTATTAACTTATTTTGTTTTTATATTACTATACTACTTTATTTAATTACTAATACTTTCTTTTTTTTTTAGTATCTTATAAAACTATTACCTTTAGTAAGGCTTATATATATACTCTTATAGCTACTATAGGCCCTAAGGCTATAGTAGTCTTATTACTATATAACTACTATAGTTACTATAAGTATATCTTATATCCTCTTAAAGAGAAAAAAAAGACCTTTAGTAGGTCTATAAAGAAGTAAAAACCTTCTATAGATAAGTCTTATAAGTATTATCTTATTACTAATTAATTAATTTTAGTCCTAAAGAATAAGTATAGCTCTTTAAAAATAATAATAAGTAGTCTTATTAAAGACTAGCCCTTTT
>NW_026850942.1:0-11315 GCF_030913465.1 Colletotrichum navitas
ACTACTCTAAAGAATTTACCTAAATAATAGTTAGTATATACTATATAATATTATATTAAATTATTTTAAAAATATTATAGTTATAGTCTATAAATAAATCTTTTATAGTTTTAAAACTAGTTAAATATATTAAAAGTCTTACTTACTTCGTTTCCTATAGGGGATAAAGAATAATAATTTTCTAATTTATTTTCTCTTATTTAGCTGCTTGTTGTTTACTTTATATAAGGTAAAAATCCTTAAATTCCTAGGCTTAGGCTTAGGAATAGGTATTTTAATTTATTTTTACCTATAGGTCCTTCTCTAGGCTTAGATAAATCTATAGTAAATCTATCTACTTTTTTACTAGTACTACTAGTAGGAAGATTAGAAGAAGAGTCAGAGTTATAGTTATTATCCTTAATTTTAATAGTTTTATTTAAACTAGGAATATATAACTCTTCTTTATTATTATTTTCTAGATCTTTAATAATCTTTTGTTTTAGCCTAAAATATAGAAATAATAAATTAGTATATTATAACTATAAGTATATTAAAGGTAAATATAATAACTAGAAGTATATTAATATAGTTATTATAGTTAAGTTACTTACTTATTATATTCTTCTTTAAGATCTTCTTTTACTTTTACCTTTAGCTAAGAAGGTAAATAAGCCTTTAAATAAGTATTATTAAAAAACTGTTGTATATTCTACTTAGGTTCTAAAATAGAACCTAAAATATAAGGCTTAAATTTAGGATAATTAGCATGTGTAATAGGTAAAGAAAAATAAGTATTAAGCTTATTTTTTCCTTTTTCTATAGCATCTATAAAGTGCTTAGCATAAGGGTCTTGTGGTTTATTACTCTATAAAATATATTAGTAAGTTTAGTAAAATTAAATTAATATTTAATAATTATCTTTAATAATAAACTTAAAGATATTTATAGTAGTTTATTATATTAATATAAAAGATTAATAACTTACTAAGTCTCCTACTATAGGCTTTTACTGTTCTTTATAGTAATTTAACTCCCTTTCTAAAGTTAAATTAATATTAGTAACCTAAAATAATAGCTTATCTATAGTAGTAAAGGTTTAATATTGCATTTGTATAGTAGGGGCATAAAAAGCTTCTAATAAATCCTTAATATACTGTAGTTATAACTAGTTTCTTAGAATTATAGCTTTAAATATAGGGTTTTTAGTACTAGACCCTAGGGTAATTAAGGCTGGCTTTAATTCTAAAGCAGTACTAATCATTATATATACAGAATTCCATCTAGTATTATTACCTATTAAATTATTAGTTTATATATAAGTATAATAATATTAATATAATTTATAACTTATTTTTTAAACTTACAAAGAGGTATTTTAGTTTTATTATAGTTATAAGGTATAGTAGGATCTTTAAGCTCTTTATTATACTTAATAGCTTGTAAAAACTCTTTATATAAGCTAGTATTATTTTTAAGTAATATAGCTATTCTTTTAATAGCGCCTATAATACCTAATGTTATAGAGATAATAATTAGTATTTATTAAATTATTATTATTATTAATAAGTTATTATTAAAAAAGTAATAGACTTACTAGTATTTGCCTTTAAGACTTTTTCTTTTTCTATAGTATTTAATTCTTTAATTTCTCCATTATAATCATTAATAATAGTAATATTCTTAAACTCTTTAATAATAGTATCTTCAGTAGAAGTATTAATAAAGGTATTAACAATATCTTTAGCAACAATATTAAATACATGTGCAGCACACCTAATATCAAATATATTATTATTATAAGATAACTTATAATTATTAATAATATTAGATAAAAAGGTATTATTATTATAGCTATTATCTCTAGTAAAGCTATAATAAGTTAGTTGCTAGTTTATTATTTATATATAATTTAATAATTTAATACTTACCTTATAACTCTACTAAAAGGAATATTATAACCTTCTATAATATTAGACTTAAATACTTTACTAAGATATACACCAGTATATACACTATCTAGAGCCTTAAAGCCTATTAATATTATTAGTATATATACTCTTAATATAATATATTAGTAATTAAATAATAAAAAGTTAAATACCTAGGATTTTATAGTCTAATATAAAGTCACTATTAATAAAGGTACCTATAACGCCTAGGTAGCTCTTAGAGTCTATAGAAGTCTATATATCTAGTTGTAAAGATATATAACTATAGTTATTAAAGTAATTACTTAAGTAAAATAATATAGTATCTTTAGTAGTATTAAATAAAGTATTAATACTACTTATTACTTTACTATAGTATAACTTAGGACTATTACTATAATATAATAAATATAGTTAGTTAAATACTATTATAAGCTATAGAATATTATTTTTAAAAATTAACTTACGGATTAAAATATTCTAATAAATTATTAAAGTCATTAGAAGTAATAATATAAAAAGGTAAGTTATTATTAATTAAAAACTTAATACAGTTAATAACTGCTGTCTCTAGTTCAAAAATAGTATTTAAAAGCCGAGGTCTTTTAAAGTTACTATTTATAGAAGTATTACTTATAAAGTTATTAATATTTACTTAACTTATTCCGTTATTTCTACTATTAATCTAGTTTTTAACTATAGAGAGTTAAAAAGTTAGTTAATATCTTTAAAAGAATAATACTTAATAAATAAAATAATATATATATATATATATAACTCACTAGATATTTTAGAAGGATCTCCTTCTTCTCCTTCTTTAATAATTATATTAGGATGTTTTTGTTTATAATGTACTTGGCCTTGGCTAGCTTGAAATCTTTTAGCCTTAGTTTTAAAGCTAAAGTTATAGTTAGGCATATTATATTTATATATAATTTCCCTAGGTCTACTATAGTTAATAGTACTTAAATTATAAGTAAATAGCTTATTTACTATAATATAAGAATTAGTAGGCTTAATAGTATAAGTAAGACTATTCTCTAATGTGTCTATATATTGATTTTTTTTTCCTTTTATTTTATTAGTTAAAGAGTTTGCTGTAACTTGAGAAGAAGCTTTGCTATCTGTTATATTAGAAGAGCTCTTGTGAAAAGAATAAGAATCGTTAGATGCTGCCATTTGTTTTAGATATATTTAATAATAAAATATAAAATATAGTTTTATAGGTTTTAATAAGTTATTTTAAAGTAATAGTTATAATATAATATAGGAAGTAGTCTTTCTTAAGGTTATATTTATATATTATATTATAGGTAATATAGTATATAGTGTTATAAGTTAAGTAAAATATAGTTAATAGTAAAGATAAAATAAAGAATTAGAAAGAGAGAAAAAGATAGTATATATAGTTATTTTATTATAATTATTTACTATATAATAAAGTATATAACTAATAAAGTATAACTATAAGATATAACTATAAGATAAAACTATAACTATAACTATAAAGTATAACTATAAACTATAATTATAAAGTATAAGTATAAAGTATAACTATAAACTATAAACTATAAGTAAAAACTATAACTTATAAACTATTACTTATAGTCTATAAGTATAGAGTATAACTATAAACTATAATCTATAAGATATAATTATAAACTATAATTATTAAGTATAACTATAAAGTATAACTATAAAGTATAACTATAAAGTATAACTATAAACTAAAACTATAGAATATAATTATAAGATATAACTATAAACTATATAAATAAACTTATAAGTATATATATTATTAGTATAGTATATAAGTATAGAGTTTATAGCTCTTTAAAGATACTTCTAATTTAAAATTATAAGTTACTTATTAGATTATTTATATTATATATTAGTTATATAAGAGCTTCTTAAGTATTAATATTATATACTCTATATAACCTTTAGACTTTTTTCTAGGGTACTTCTTTTTAGATTATTTACTTTGACTTAACTAATCTTTTACTTATATATAATATAGTATAGTATTATTAATATCTTTTTAATTATTATATAACTACTTACTATAACTATAAGACCTTTTCTAGGGTACTTTTTTTAGAATATTTACTTTTACTTAATTAACTTTTTACTTATATAGTATAGTATTCTTAATATCTTTTTAAGTATAATATAACTATTTACTATAAGTATAAGACCTTTTCTAGGGTACTTTTCTTAAGATATTTACTTTTCTTTTACTAACCTTTTACTTATATAGTATAATATTCTTAATATCTTTTTAAGTATTATATAACTACTTACTATAACTATAAGACCTTTTCTAGAGTACTTTTCTTTTAAAAATATCTACTTTTTCTAAACTAGCTTATTATTTATATAAAGTAATATTCTTAATATTCTTTTAATTATTATATAACTACTTACTATAACTATAAGACCTTTTTAAGGTAATTTCTTAACTTATACTACTTACTTATAACTATTTAATTAGATAATAAGTTTAATATCTAAGTAAAATATTTAAGAAAAATATATAGTATATATATCTATATACTAACTATATACTAGGCCTATTTTCTAGAACACTTTCCTCCTTTCCGCTTAAACCAACGCATATAGGATGCATAAGACCTCTTAGACTTATAAGAAGTCTTATAAAAAGAACAAGTATACTTCTTTAATACCCCCTATAACAACTAATTAATATATATATATATAAATACTATAATAATTATTACTTACTAACTAAGGTATAAAAGAAGGCTAAAAGCTTTCTTCTAGAGCTGGAAGCTGGGTAGAAGGGGTGAAAGTATCTTCTTGGGGGGTAAAAGAAGATAGAATATCTTATGGATACTCTATAAATTCAGAAAAAAGGTCAATAGGGGCAAGAGTAGTATCATTAGAAAGCTCTTGAGAAGGAGAATCTAGTAGTACCTCTTAAGGAGAGATATAACTAGGAGGGGCTTAAGAAAGACCTTGAGGAAAGTGCTGAGCTATTATTTGAATAATAACTTGTTAAGCAGTAAGGTCTGTTGCTAGTAAACTAGCTAAAGGAGTAAAAGAATCCATTATATCTAATATATAGAGAAGGATATAATTTCTTATTCTAAGGACTATTAAAATAAAAGGAGGATTTAAGGAGTATATATAGATATTCTTCTTCTTCTTTTTCTTCTTCTTTTCTTAGAATTCTTAGAAATAAAAGGGGATAAATATTTACCCTTAGTCTAGTTAAAAAACCTGATTTTTTCTGGTTCTAATGTAGGTCTTTATGTATTACTACCTCGTATATGTAGTAAGGTAGGAGTGCATAAGTAAGAAGAAAGTATAAAAACAATAGTAAGGTAGAAGTGCATAAGTAAGAAGAAAGTATAAAAATAATAGTAAGGTAGGAGTACATAAGTAAGAGAAAAGTATAAAAACACTAGGATTTTATAAGCCTTTCCTATTTAAGTAAGTAACTTATTAGCCCACTAATTACTACTTTAGGAAATATATAAGTTTTATAATAATTATAAGATTTTAAGTTTTTATCTTTTTTTTAAAAATAATATATATAATATAAGGTTTAAGTTAATATATATAGTAATACTAAAATAATAATTATATTTTAGTAAAGTATAGTACTTTTTTATATTAAGACTTATATTCTTTATTTACTTTAAATATCTTATAATATAATATTTTAAATATTTATATATTATAATATACTTTATATAGCTTATAACTATATAGTATAGTTATAAGCTAAATAACTCTATAAGGTTATAAGTTATAAGTTATTAAAAGATTAAGTAAAAGTAGTTTATAGTAGTATAGTATATATAATAAAACTATATATATAACTATATAGTATAGTTATATATTATATAATTTTATAAGGTTATACCTTAAAAGTTATAAAAAACTTAGGTATAATTAGTTTATAGTAGTATAAAATATATAATATAACTATATATAGTTTATATTGTACTTTAGATTATATACTTTATAAAGTTACTTTATAGAATTATTCTATAAAGTAAAACTTATAAGAATTATATATAATATTTATATATAATAATACTATATAATAATACTTAGTAAAGTATTTTTAAAATATAAATATCTTAATATCTATATTCTTAAGATTTATATCTTTTTATTTTTTTAATATCTTATTATATTATTAAGTATTACTTTATTATCTATAGATTATATTTATTAGTTATTATTCTAACTATAGTCCTTTATAAATAACCTTTTTCTTAAGCTATATTATATTTATTATTAATAAAATACTAAATATATCCTTTATAGTAAGTACTTTAATATTTAAGAAGAATATAATTAGTTTATTTCTTTTAGCTAACTTTACTTACTTAGATAAAATCCTCTTTACCTCTTAGTATATTTTATTATCAGAAATACCTAGACTTTAATAATAAAGTTGACTACTATAATACCTTAAATCTTATAGTAAATAATAATACTAGTAGTAGTGTTATAGATATAGTTAACTTAATAGAAGATTCTAGTAGTTATATTTCTTCTATTTATAATATATTGATAGAAGACTTAGAAAAAGAAGAAACTAAACAACAAGATTTACAAGACCAACAGAATATTAATACTTTAGAGATATTTAATCCTTATACTATACTATATAATATTATAATATAAGATAAAGATAGTATTATAAGTGATTCTTTAAAGCTACTATTATTTAAAGTATTTAATAATAAAATAAATAGTATTACTAATAATACTTATAAGGAATTTAAAGTAAGTAACTTATTAGTTTTTAAAATTATATATAATTAAAGATAAATAATAACTTATACTAATATATTATATAATAGAATCTTATTAGTAATACTATAGAGTATAGTATTAGTTATAATTATTATAACTAGGAAGAAAGTAGTATAAATAGTGTTTTAAATTATAATATTAAAGAAGTAAAAGAATACTATATTACTAATATTATTCTAAATACTTTTTATAGTAATAATATTAGAAATCTTAGTATTAATAACTAAGTAACTAAGAGTAAATAATAATATAACTACTTTTAAATATATATAATATATATAAAGAAGTAATAGTATTAGTATTAATAAAATATTTTTTTTTATATATAGATATATATATAAACCTACTAATATATTTTTACTTATATATTATTAGACTACTATATAAATATATATAAAAAGAATTAATCTTGTATTTTTTCTTTATATTTTGTATAATATACAAAATATAATACATGTATTTGTATTTATATTGTATTGTGTATAAGAAAAAATATAATACAAATATATGCATTGTATTATACTAGAAAAAAAATACAAATACATGTATTGTATTTGTATTGTATTTGTATTGTATTTTTTTAATACTCTGCTTATAAACCTTACTAATCTATAGTTTAGATAGTAAAGTTAACCTATATAGTTAACAGTAAAGTTAACTACTAATTAGTGTTAGTAACACTAAGGGATAAGTTAATATAGTTAACTATATATATTAGTAGTAATTAATAAATAATAGGGTAACTATGGTTCTCTATTATACGTAAAGAAAAGAAGGATAATTATTATAGGTTAGTTAGTTAAATAACTAACTTATTGCCTATAAATCCTTAGAGAATCTATAGCTAATTATTTAATAATCTATGGCTAATTATCCAAGGATTTACTAGCAATAAGTCATTAGGGTTAACCTAATAACTTTAATATTTATCTGCGATAGTTAATATTATAACAACTATCTTTATTCTCTAGGACTCCTAGTTTATTCTATATATAGTAGACTTATACTATACTACTTCTTTATATCTATATAAATATCTTAGCTTAAAGGTTATAGTCTATTACATTAGTAGTATCTAAACCCTATTCTTAAGTCTATATATATAAACTATATAAGTGTAATACTCTAAGGAAGTTAATTTCTACTATTTCTCTTCCTTTTTTATAATATCTTGCTTATATTACTAAATAAAAAAAGAAAGAAGTATATTTAAGAAGCTATATATAGTAGCTATATAAAGAGAAAGAAAAAAAGAGGTTTTTAATATTTTTAGTTTTTATTATAATAACTATAAATATTTATAAAATATAAAAAAGTAATAAAACCTATTATTAAGTTATATTTTATATATATAAGTAAATAAATTTAATAAAAACCTTATATAGTACTATATATATACTATAACTAACTAAGTGTATAATATTAAGCTTTTATACTTATATACTAAGTATATATAAAAATAGTAAAGATTAAATAATAAATACAAGAATTTCTCTAAAGTAGGCAAGATTTCTATTTATATTAAAATATTAATACTAATAATTATATAACACCTAGTTAGTTAACTATAAATAGTTTATAACTTAAGGTTAAAAAGGTATAGACTAGATATTTAGCCTTTAGTTATATTAAGAAAGGAATATACTTTTAGTTAGCTAGAATAACTTAAGTTATACTTAGGTAGTATATAACTACTTATATAATAATAGTAAAGTAGACCTATTTAGTTACCTAATAAGAAGTTAACTTACCTCTATATTTTATTAAGTATATATATATATAAAGCCTATTTAATACTAATTAGTAGTTATATAATAATTATAGATTAGTAAAAGTAAAAAGGTAAAGTTATAAACTTAAAAAGGATTACCTTATACTAAAAGCCTAGATCTTTACTATTATCTACCTTATAAAAGTAGTACTAAATAGTAAAAGAAAAAAAGACTACCTATTAGTTTATATATAAGAAAGTCTCTTTATATTTACTACCTAGAGGTAAACTAGGTAAAAGATCCTATTATATAATACCCTAAGAAAGTAGTATATACTATAGTATATTTAATATTAACTAGACACTATATAGGATAATATAGCTACTACTACTAAGATAGTATCTTTATAAGAGTAAGAAGACACTAGAGAAGCTAGTTAATAATTAAAAAATAATTACCCTTAGTATAAAGAAGGCTAGATTATATATAAAGAGATAGCTATATAAAGTTCTATTTTACTTAACCTCTAGAAGAGATTAATAGACCTTAAGTACTAGTAATATACTCTAGATATTACTAAGGAAATCCTTATATTAAAAAAGTTAACTATATATATAAAATACTTAATAATATATATTCTCTTTATTAACTTACTAATAAAAGCCTTTATATATAACTTATATAAAGACTTTAAGGACTAGTCTTTATACTAATAGTCCTAGGTTAATTAAATCTTTAGGAATAAGCTTATATAAGTACTTACTAAACAAAGATTAGTTCTAGTAAAAGAGAGTAAATAATTAGTTACTATCTTAATCTTAAACCTTATTAAGAGATATAAAAGTAAAGACAAGAACTTTACTAAAGTATTAACTTTTACTTATATAATAATAACTACTTTTAAACACTTATAAGGAATATATAACCTAACTTATTAAAGTAACTAAGAAGTTACTAAAGTAGTTAATTAAATAATAAGATCTTAAGTAGCTTAAAGGTCTATAGGACCTAATATATAAATAATACTATATAGAGTACACTTTACTTAAGAGGTAAAGAGTTTTCTAAGATCTTAAAGCTAAGTTATACTAATAGTAGAGAAAGATATCTATAATATTTTACTAAAGTAAATAGTTAATAATAGACTATATAAACCTTATATAATCTTTGTCTTTTAAGAAGGCTAAAAAAAAGAAAAAAACTATACTAAGAAGCTATATAATATACTTTATAATAAGGCTAAAGTATTTATTAGTTTTTATTAATATCTCTAGATTATAGAAGATTAATATTATACTGTTTTTCTAGATATTTTATTTAATTATATAAAGGAGTTTTATCTTTACTATATTAGCCTTATATAAAGGTAAAATAAGATATATATTATATTAAATATATACTTTAATACTAGTGTTTACTATAGTCTCTATTAGACTAATTAGACTACTATATCCTTTATATAAGTTAAGTAAAAAAACCTAGATAAGACACCTATAAAAGTACTAGAAGTATTACTAGATAAGTTACTTTATATATAATAAGTACTTAGTTTAGGTTTTTAAGGAGAAATAATACTTTATATATAAGTTACTTAGGCTTACTAAGGTATCCTAAAGCTAAAGACTACTCTTAGTAATCTTAAAGTATATTATTTATATAAAGAGTTCTTCTTTAACCTTAGGGCCTCTTTATAACTTAAGTTACCTTAGATAAAGAGACTATATTATATAGTATTAACTCTATAGACTAAAGGTATACTTTAAACTATAAGAATAAATTATAATAAAGACCTTTATATAATTAACTACCTTACTAACCTTTTAATAAAAGAAGAAAAAAGAAAGACTTTTTTAACTAAGACCTTATTATATAAATATATCTAAGAAGTATTTTATATATAAAAAAGAAAAATATTAGTTAACTAACTATATAAAGAAAAAATATAGCTATATAAAGACCTAGTACCTTTAGGTATATAATATACTTACCTAAGATCTATATAAAGACTTTATAGCCTATCTCCTTAAAGTAAAAAAAAAAAGTCCTATTAGAAAAAAAAAAGAATAATAACTTATATAATAAAGAATAATTCTTAGATAATTAAGAAGTCTCTTAGTATTTACTAACTTTAGCTTTCTTTTATTATATAACTAGTAAAGATATATTTTTAGCTCTAGAGACTACTAAAGTAAGTTAGTTCTTACTTAAAGACCTTTATTATATAATATACTAGGGAGAACTATAAGATACTAAAGTAGTTAAGTTTTTAACTATAAGAAAGCCTTAGGTGCTAGTGTACTTAGAAGAGAACCTATATATAAAGATCTCTTAGAACCTAGGTTCTACCTACATATATTTTAAGGTAAATAACTCTATAATATTAATAAGGACTATAGAGATAAAGAACTAGCTAGAGATAGTTTTAATAAGTTACTATAATAAAGAGTACTACTACCTAAGATCTAATATATAGTTAGTAAGTATTATTTATAGCTTTACTAGAACCTAAGGCCTTCTTTTTTTCCCTTTTACTTTTATAAAGAGAAGTATAAGGGGTTTATTCTATATTAGCTTATTAGGCTTTTCTATAATACCTAGGCACTTAGCCCTTTTAAAGAACAACGTAAAGAAATATATATTCTTTATAAAGAAGATTTAATATCCTAAGGCTACCTTTTCCCTATAGGGACTAGCGCTATAGGCCTTAGTATAAGGCACTATAACTATAATATAGCTAAGTAAAGAGTATACTAGCTACTATAACTATAAACCCTTTATAGTATAATATAGACCTTAATATAGTAGAGGCCTAGGGTAATAAGGCTAAATAGACTAGTTCCTAGGGTTATATAGGTAGTATACTAAAGGATATATTATATAGGTAGCTAAGAGAGTA
>NW_026850943.1:0-11307 GCF_030913465.1 Colletotrichum navitas
TCTGTTTGCTTACTTGCTTAGAGAGAGAATAAGATAGACTAGAAACAGGAAGAAATCTAGCCCTTATATAGACATATCTAGCTTACTAGAATATTCTATACTTACGTAAGCTGCTTATAAATCAACCTGAGATTGTGTAACTTAATAACCCTAGTTGAATAACCCTAACTTAAAGCAGTAACCTTGTTAAAGAGATAGTGTTAAGAAGAGGTTTCTTAGATATTCTAGTACCTTCTCCTATCTTCTAGTGATTACGTAATCAGACATGCTTACATAATTAATATATATATTAATCTACTAAGTTAGTAGATTATATATATATATATCTTATATATATATAACCTCTATAATAGAGGAAATATAAGATAAAGAAGTATTAAGAGTATAAGAGATACTCTTAGTTCTTATACTTCTAACACTTCCTCTTTTACTCTATTATAGAGTAAAATAAGTAGAAAAAAGTACCCTAGACTAGAATACAATATCTAGAGATATGTCTTAATAAGTATAATAACTTATTAAGAAAAAATCCTAAAAATATTAGGAAAAATATACTAATATATAGGTATATTATATAGGCTTATTTTTGTTATATAAGCCTATTAGCTTAATAAAGTCTTGAAATTTAACCCTAGAAAGGGGTTTTATTAAGCTATTAGTAGGTATAGAGGAAGTAGGTATATATTCTACTTCTATGTTACCTTTTTTAACCTCTTAACAAGTATAATAGTAATATAAGGCAGTATACTTAGTCCTCTAATAATATTTAAGGTTATAGGCTAAGCTTAAGGCTATATTATTATCTATTTTAATAGTAATAGGGGTTATATTATACCTTATTTTAGATAATAAGCCTTGTTATAGGACAAGTGCCTTATATAGTAGATAGACAGGTAGGACATAGGATTACCCTATTAGTATATATCTAGGCATATACCTAGGGGTATATATCCTATTACCTATTTCCTCCTATAAAGAAGGGCAACCTTAATAGACAACTTACACTAATACCTAGCTCTTGTCCTATATTATTTATTTAGCTCTTTATTATTACTTACCTTATTTTACTACTTTACTATTACACTTTACTTTTACACTATATTACTTTATATTACTATTATAGCCTTACTTCTCCTATTAGATCTATAATAGCTAGTAAGAAGGCTATATTAAGTAGTAGTATAACTACCTTAATCTACACCTTTAAAATTTTTCTTTACTAAAATATAGTAAAGATACCCTTTTACCTTAACAAGAACTAGCTTATAGAAACAGTATACTAAGGCTAGTATAACTAGGCTAAATTACTAATATATAGTATATATATATATAGCTTTAGTAAAATCTAAACTATAAAGTTACTAGTTCTCTACTATAAAGCCTTTATAATAATATATATACCCTTATATTTATAGAATTTAATAGTAATAGGCTATTTTATAGGATAATAAACTAGTAAAAAAGTTTAAACTAGATAGTAGTAATATAGTTAATCTATATTAGATAAGGTTAAATATTTAAATAGTAAAAAGAATTATTAAGAATATAAGAGAGTATCTAGACCTATATATATAGCTTTATATAAAAGCTATAGATATCTTATTATCTTATATTAACTTATAAACCTCTTAGTTATTAAAAACCTAGTTATACTAGAAAAATATATAACTAAGTAAGTACTAAATACCCCCTAAAAAATCCTTCCTTAATAAACTAACTTAAATAAAGATATTATAATAAGTAAAGCCTTTACCTAAAGTAAAAATATCTTACTAAATAGTATATTACTAAAGTAAATAAAAGGTATAGTAATATTATAGTAATTACTAAAAAGTAAAGGACTAGAAATTATAGGCCTACTAGGCTTTTACGCTAGCCTACTAGTAGATCTTACTAGGAAAAATAGACTACTAGTTTATCCTTATTAATACTTATATTTATACTAAGTTAATTCTTAGCTAGTATAAGTAGCTACCTATATAGCCTAGACCTACTAAGGTTTTAGCCTACATAAGCCTAGATAGTATAAGCCTTTTACTTATCTTATAAAGTATATTAATAACCTCTACTATTAAAGTAAATAATATATATACTACCTATAGCCTAAGGACTACTAGTAGTATACTATTCCCTAGGGAACTACCTAGGTAGACTACTAAGTACTACTTACTCTCTTTATACTTAATACTATTAGACTTAATAGTTAGGTAGGCTTAAGCTTATAAGACTACTACCTCTAAGTTAACTAGTAATTAACCTTATATAGTAAAGATAAGCCTAGCCTTAATAATGCCCTTTACTATAGGCCTAATACTACTAATAATATAAATAAGTTTATAGTAGCTTTTTTTATACTATAGTAGCCTAGATATAGTAGGCTAGGACCTTATTAGGTTCTATAACTAGCCTAGGTTATATACTAGCCTAGATATACTTAATAATAATAGTTAAATATTCTAGCTAAATATAAACACTAAATATTACTTACTTAACCTTATCTTTTATAACTACTATATAATATATTACTATAAGTAAGTTATAGATCTAAGTAGTTAAAGTAGTATATCTAGATAAACTATTCTTATAGTTTTTAGTTAAATAGTTTAATAATATCTCTATAGTTAAGTATATAACTAGTAAGAATTTTAACTTATAACTAGAGAATAACACTAGCTAAAGGAATAAAGGTAGTTATATATTACTAGATATCTTAAGAATATTTTAGCTTATCCTTTATTAATATAAGAAGTAGTTTAAGAGAACTACTTTACTATTAAGAAAGTTAATAGTAAATAATATTTATACCTTTACCTAATCTTACTTTAAATACACTAGGGCATAAGGTAACTAAACCTAGTGCTAATAGCTAATAAGGTTCTATAATAACTTTACCTTTTAACTTTAGTAATTCCTTTATAAACCTAGGGAATATAACTCTTAGATATATATATTATACTTATAGAGGAATAACACTAAGCACTATAAGATATAGTACCTAGATTATATTATAACCTAGTGTATATTAATAATACTACTAACTAGAATAATATAGTTAGTAATATAGTACTATAGGAAGTATACTAAGATATATAGGATCTAATATAGATACCTATAAGACCTTATATAGTAGACCCCTCTAATATAGAGGAGAAGAATACTACTTATAAGGATCCTATAATAATAATAATAGGCGCTTAAGAAACTACTACCTATATAATAATAGTCCTTAAGGAAACTATAGAGAATACTAGAACTATAGTAACTATTAATAAGACACTAAAGACTAATATAACTACTAAGATAACTTAGACTACTATAAGTATAACTAGTAGCCTTAGTAAAAAAATAAATAAAAGGTAGTTAAAGATAATAAGTAAAATATACTTACTAATCTAATAAAAAAAATAAAGTCTAATTTATCTAGGAATATAATAAAGATATAGATACCTATATTAATAAGCTTATTAAAGACAAGTATATACTTAAAGAAACAAAGGAATTTCCCTAATCCTAGGCAGTAATATAAACTTTATCTTAATACTAAAGGACCTAGGACTATAAGTAATAAAGAAGCTAAAGATAGTTACTAAAGATCCTAAAGACCCTAAGGACCTATACCCTAATAAGATAAGGTTAAAAGGTACCTTAAGTAAGCTATTAAGGTATATAAGAAAAAGAACCTAAGGAGGTCCTAGATAAAAAGCTAACTACTAATAATACTATAAACTTTACTTTTAAACTAGTAAAGTTATTAAGGCTATTATAAAGCCTAATAAAAAAGAAGTTACTATAAGTATACTTATCTCTAAATTAAAGCTAAGTAAATAAGGACTTAGAGGACTACTTAGTGTATATTAACACTAGTATATTAGTAATTCTTACTAAATATAACTAAGTAAAAAGATTTATAAAGAACCTAAGATTTCTTTTACTAAGCTATATAAAGTAAAAGCTATAAGATTATTATTTATATTAATAAAGATATTACCTTTAATATATACTTTATTAAAATAGTAAAAGCACTAAAATAAAGGTCTATATAATAATTATAGTAAAGTAGTTAAAAAACTTTAGCCTACTTACTACTTAGTATACCTTTCTATAATAACTATAGTATAGTAGTAGATTTTAATAAGAAATAGGTAAAGCTTAGGTTAGCCTATAATATAATAATCCTAGTAATAGTAAAGAATTACTTCCTTATTATAAGAAGAGTTATAGCCTAATATATAGTAATAATATTACTAGATTTAGTCTACTACCTCCTTATTAACTTTATTAACCTCCTAAGAAATATAATAAAGAAGTAACTTATATAAATATTAGGTATACTTAACTAATAAATTTACCTTTAATATAATATTAGATTTATTAACCCTAAGGTAATACTAGTCTATAATAATATAGGTAGACTAATTACTATTAGAAAGTATAAAGGTAGTATAAATCTCCTTAGTATATAAGAGAAGTCTATATAGCTTATTATAGAGGAAGCACTAGATATAATTACTTATAGTAATATAGTAAACTTCTTAATATTACTAATAAGTTCTTTAATAGTAAAAGTAAGACTACTATAATAGTAGACACTAGTAATAAATTAATAAACCTACTATTACTAGCTAAAGAGGTACCTAGATATAGATAATAAAACCTAACTTTTACCTTATAATAACTAACTACTATAAGTAAAGATCTATATAGATAATCCTAAGTATATAAAGAAGCTAAAGACTATACTTAATAAATATTATATTTACTATAACTATAGGTTAATACTTATACTAGATAAAGATAAATAAAGATTAAGCTACTTAATAATAGTAAAACTAGAAATAGAATATTTATATATTTCCTTAGTCTTAAGGATATAAAGCTCTTAATAAATAAATAACTAGTAATATAAGATTAGTAAAATTAGTTAGTAATAACGCCTAGTAGTACTAGCTTACCCTCTTTTTATAGTATAAAAACACTATAAGGATAAATAAAATATAAAGGTATATAGTTACTAATATAAGGCCTTTAATAAGTAGGCTACACTAGATATTTATCTTTACTTAACTAGAGGACATTATATAAGGACTTTAAGGTAAAAAGAGATAATAATATTTAATACCTTAGGGTTCTTTTACTAGCTAGAGTATATTTACCTTATAGAGACTATATAGTAATAATAAGCCTATAAAGGCTTAAATACTTTAATATAGTACTTATAGGCTTTAAGAACTTACTAGTGTATACCTAGTGCTTTATAGACTATATCTTCTTTAAATATTACTACTTTATAAAGGTATATATTAATAATATTATAATTTTTAGTAACTTTAATAAGACTACCTTTAGTACCTAGAGATAGTCTATAAATTCTTAATAAATACTATATCTATATTAGTATAAAGAAATTATTTATTAGCTTTTATTTATAAAGCTTCTTAGTTATATAGTTAATAGTAATAGTATATATAAAATAGATAACTATATCTAAGCCTTTAGCTAACTAGCTTTCTATATAGCCTTTAGGACCTTAAGATATATCTTAGTATAAGTAGTTAGTTATAAATAAGATACTATAGTTTAATATAATTATAGATCTACTTTACTAAAGAAATAAAACTTAATAAATAATTATAAAAGAAGAATACACTAAAACCTAGAATAACTTATTAGTATAAAGTAAAAATTATTACTAAGGAGACCTTTAACCTTATAGCTAAAGAACTTAATATATAGAAGACCTTATAAAGAAACTCTATAATTAGGCTATATATTATTACTATAACCCTAAGAAGCTACTCTTTTTTAAGATTAATATATATATTAATAGCTTTAGGCTTATAGTGTTCTAACTTAACTATAACTAGGATAAAGAGAAAATACCTAGAATTAATATATTAAATAACTATATTAACCTTATTCTTTTTCTCTTATAGACTATAACCTAGGTAAAAAAACGTTTTAGTATAACTAAGGCTAAAGTAGTAGCTATTATATAGGCTATTAAAAAGCTTTAGAAACTTATCTAGTTAAATAGATATAAGGTTAATATTCTTATAGACTATATAGCTATAAAAGGTATTATTACTTATATATTATTATAGATAATAGACCTTAATAAGGCTAACCTATGTCTTACTAATACTACTAACTACTTCTCTTAATTTTAGCTTTAAATCTTCTATATCCTAGGTAAGCTTAATATAGTACTAGATATACTATCCTAACTCCTAGTTACTTAACTTAACCTTATAAAGTATTTTTATATAAGATAAGCTTATAGATATTAATAATAAAGATAAGGTTAAAGATATAGTAATAGTATAGTATATAAGTAATAAACCTCTAAGCCTAAGGAAGCTACTATAATAATAGTATAAATTAATAATAAGTTTATAAAAGTATTATTATAGGCTACTAGAATAATAAGAAATTTAAGGACTTAAGGTATAGATTATATAAATATAAAAGATAATTATAAATATATTACCTTAGATAAAGTAAAGAAAGATTAATAACTTCCTTATAAATAATAACTAGCCTTATATAGCTATACTACTATAAGAGATTAACTCTAGGGATTAATCTTTTATATAGCCTTAGATAGTATATATAGACTTTATATCCTAAAACCCTTATAAAAAGGTATTTACTTTACTTATAATAAGAAATTTTACTTTAGGTATAATAGAATACTTACTAAGCTTTAAAGCTTCTATATCCTAGAAAAGTAAAGTTAGTAAAAGCTTATATTACCTACTACCTAGTATACTAAGGTAACTAATAGATTACTAAAGGCTATAGATCCTTTAACTTATTATAATACCTAGTATACTTTACTATACTATCTTTATAGACTTTATTATAAATATACTAAAGTCTTAACCTAAGGTAGCTTTTAGGCTATACTTAACTTTTATATATTTAATAGCCTTTATACTATAACTATAAGTTTAGTAAAAAATCTTACTTATCCTAGGATATATAAGGTATAAGGCTTACTACTAGGCCTAGGTATTACTTTAAACACTTATAATATATAACTAAGGACTACTAATAGTAATTATTAGTAACTATAACCCTAAGTTTATCTTTATAATATAGGTAAAGATATTTAATACCTTAAAGTATAACTACTTATATTATAGTATATTATCCTTAGACTAATAGTTAAAGTAAAAAACTAACTAAATAGTTAAAATTACTATATACTTTTATATATATACTAACCTTAATATCCTATAGACTAATATTCTTATAGCTTTATAGTACTTACTTAATAACTTATTAGTAGTTATAGTAGTTATTTACTAAATAAGGTTATTCTTAGATTTTACCTTAGGATAGTACTAAAGTATATTAGTAAAAATAGACTTTATTAAAGTCTCTTAATATCTATACTAAATATACTAGGTAAAGGCACTAGCTTTATTAATATAGTAAAGTAATAAGAAAAAATAATATAATTATTACTATTACCTTATAAAACTTAATATTAAAGATAAGGTTTTCTTTAACTTAGTAAAGGCTATTTATTACTAGGTAAGCCTAAGTAAAATAGTCTCCTAGTGCACTAGACCTTTTATATTACCTATATAGTTAGGCTAAAGCCTATAAACTTAACCTACTACTACACTAGAAGGTCTACCTAGTAGTATTAACTATATAGCTATAGAAAGCACTAACTAGTAATAACCTTTTTAAAAGAGTAATTACCCTAGAGCTAGTAAAAGTAGATAGTATAAAGAATTTAAAGTTAAAGAATTATAGACTATAAAGTTAACTAGTAAAAGAACTACTATTAGTTAAGTATCTTATTAAGTAAAAGAGTACTTACTAGTATTTAATATATAAGAACCTTATAAGAACCTTATACTTAACGCTAGTAATATTATAACTAACTTTAAGAAGGCTAACCTTATTAATTAGGTAGTAAAGTATATAAAGAAATAAGGCTAAAAGCCTAGTTAGTAGACTTCTATAGACACTACTATAGTTAGTACTAAAATAGTTATAATACTTTATAATAATATAGAAAAAACTTAGCCTTATACCTCTATTCTTAATAATAACCTTATTTCTTAATTTCTTTTAATAAGAATAATAATAACTTAAAGATAACTAATACTTTCTTTTATTAAAATATATAGTTATATAGTAGATAATAAGAATATTTATATAGCTTAATATCTAAAAATAATAAAAGAAGCTTTTACCTAAAATAACTAACTATACCTTCTTTACCTATAGTTACTAATAATAATAATAAATAAATTAACTTACTTACTATAACTATAGTTTTTTATTTTTAACTTACTAAACCTACTACTTTCTATTACTATTACTAACTTTACTATATTACTACTATTATTAACTATAACCTATTAATATTCTTATAGTAATAATATATCTTTTTCTATATTCTTTTTCTTTTCTCTTATAAACTTTTACCCCTTAAAAAGAAAAAAATAAGCTACTATAAGCGCCCTAATTTAATTTAGCCTTATCCTAGGTAATAATAATCCCTTAAACCTAGACACTATTAACCTTAACTAGTACCTTAATAAAGATAACCTCTCTATATTACTAGCCCTAAGGTAGATTAGCCTAATAAGTAAACCTACTAGCCTAATAAGGTTACTACTACCTAGCTAATAAGCCTAGATCTATTCTTAAGCTATCTTTTATAGCTATTAACTAACTAGCCCTTAGTCCTAGGATAAAGAAGAGGCTACTAAGAATAATAATAATATTAATAAGAATAATAATAATAATAATAAAGTATAAACTTTAATATCTTTAGTATTAAAAGTAATAATATTTCTTTACCTAAGGATATAATAAAGGACACTAATAAGGCTATAGAATATATTAAATAGTAAAAGCCTTTACTTAAGAACTATAAGTAATAAAGATAGCTTATTTTTAATAAGATCTAGTAGTAACTCTAAGATAAAGCTACTACTATAAAAAACCTTTAATACTATAAAAGTAGCTATAAAGCTTACTAAGGAAATAAGAAAGTATAATAATATAAGAGAATTAAAGAAGCCTACTACTATATATAAGAAGTTAGTAGTAATTACTACCTAGAGAAGATTAATAACTATATAAGGGAAATAACTAAGCTATTTAGTTATAAACCTACTAATAAGTAAGTCCTTAAATAAATCTAAGCCTATAAGGCTAATACTAAAGCTACTACTACTAAGAAGCTAATAATACTAATAACTAGGTATATAAACCTTATACCCTATAAAGTAAAAAGGCTATAGCTTAAAGCTAGCTATCTTTACTTATAAAGAGGCCCTTTATTACCTAAAGGACACCTTTATAAAGTAGTAATAAATAGCTTTATAAAGAGACTATAGCTTAGGTTAAAGCCTTTTATACCTAGTAATAAGGTAGCTTTATAGTATTATAGTAATTATTACTTATATTAGATATATACTTTATTATAAAATTACTACCTTAATAAATATTATTTAACTAAGTATAAAAAAGGTAAGCTTATATAGTAATATTCTTAGCTATACTACACTTATTAGCTTTACTTTCTTTATTAACCTAGCTAATCTAATTTAAAGGTTATAAGTATACTTTTTTAATCTAATATCTTAATAAGATCTTTATCCTAGAGATTTATTACTTTAACTAGCTAAAAAGTAGCTATATACTATTACTAAGCTTAAGGAGGATATTACTAAGCTAGCTAATATAGTTAATAGCTATAAAGGTAATATTAATAAATATAACACTAAGGCTAATATAGCTACTAAACTTACTAAAGATATTATAAAAAAACTAATACCTTAATATAGATATTAATAATATTATAGAGAACCTTTATAAAAAGGCTAATAAAGTATATAAGTAAAAAAGTACCTTAAGGAACTTAAGGAGTAAGTAGACTAAATAAACACTAAAGTTATACTCCTTAATAAGAAGTCTAATAACCTTAATATACTAACTACTTTTAAGGTAGCCTATTTAAGAGTTAATAACAAGGTTAACTAAATAGCTACTAAGCTTAATAAATAAAAGGCTATAGTTAACCTTTAGGTCTAGCTACTTAGCCTAAGGTTACTACCTTAATAACCTAGGGTAGCTAAGCTAATAAATACTACTATAACACTAATAATAATAACCTAGCCTAGGCACTACTAAAGGCTAAATAATCTTAATAGAACTTTAGAGATAATAAGTAATAAGGTTATTATATAAGAAAAAGGGTAATTCTTATACTTTATATTTATATATACTACTATTTAGTATATTTTCTTAGTAAAAGAAAATAAAGTCCTTTAAGAGAGAAGTACTTATTATAAGATAAGTACCTTATATAGTAGATAGATAAGTAGAATATAGGATTACTTTATTAATATATATCTAAGTATATACCTAGGGGTATATATTCTATTACCTATTTCCTCTTATAAGGAAAAGTAACCTTAATAGATAACTTATACTAATACTTAGCTTTTGTCCTATATTATTTATTTAGCTCTTTATTATTACTTGCCTTATTTTACTACTCTACTGTTATACTTTACCTTTACACTATATTACTTTATATTGCCTATTATAGCCTTACTCCTCTTATTAGATCTACAACAGCTAGTAGGAAGGCTATATTAAGCCTTTTAACTAGACTGCCTCTTTAATAGCTTCCTATAGGCTATTAAATTTAGCCTTAGTAGTAGATAAAGAGATAGTTAACTATTTTTTTAACTTCTAACTAATAGGCCCTCTAAGTAAAGTAAATAGATAACTAAAAGTAGATTTTCTAGTTTCTTTATAACTTACCTAGTTAAAAGCAGTATATCCTACTAGGTTAAGGGTATTATTAAAGCTATTATTATTTATATTACCTTTATAGGTAATTTTATAATTAATAGTCTCTTTTAAATATCTTAATATACCTTTTCCTTACTTAAGTAGGAATTCTATAGGGTTATAAAGGTAATAAGAAGTAAAGGATACACTATAGGCTATATCTAGCCTAGTTATAAACATAGTGTATATAAGAGAACCTATAAGTTATTAATATTCCTTTAATAGGTCCTTAGTAAAAGTATATCCTTCTATCTTGTTGCCTAGAGGGCTATTTAATATACCTATTAATATAGGTATATTATTTATTTTTGCTTCTAATAAGTTAAACCTTTCTAGAAGCCGTTAGATATAGTAGGCTTAAGAGATAGTTATAGACCTTTTAGATCTATCTCTAGTTATATATAGCCCTAAAAACTTAGAAACTTCTCCTAGGTCTTGTATCTCTATATATTTAGAGATTTTACCCTTAATAAT
>NW_026850944.1:0-11242 GCF_030913465.1 Colletotrichum navitas
AAGGATCCCTTCTAGGCCTACTAAAAGCTCTAGGATAAACTAGTACCCTATATCTTTACCTAGGACTATTAAGATAAACTCTAGGAATTAGATTATTCTCTTAAGCCTAATTAGGTAAAGGATATTATCTTTATATATATAAAGCTAGCCTAGTTAAAGTTAAAAAAGTAAAATAAAATACTTTATTAAAAGCTTACTAAGTAAAAGGTAACTATAAATATTACTATTAAGATCTTAACCTAGGACTTAAATAAAGATAATAAGTATTTATTTATTTTTAATATAGCCTAATTAAGTATACTAGCTATATCTTTTTATTTCTTTATTAACTAGTTTGTTTTTATACTACTAATCTAAGATATTATTACTTTAATACTATATAGAAATATTAAGGCCTTTTTTTTAAGAAGCTAATTAAGTTTACTTTTTACTTTAGTCTTTAACCTAGGAAATTTAATTATCTTAAAGATAAGAATAAAATAAAAAAAGCCTAATTAAGGCTAAAATACTTAAAGAAAATATATCTATATATACTACTTTACTTTTACTTTTATTAGTAAGATTAATATTTAGTCTATATCTTTAGAATTCTATATTACTTATTTATTACTTTTATACTACTTATTTATTACTTTTATACTACTTATTTATTACTTTTATACTACTTATTTATTACTTTTATACTACTTATTTATTACTTTTATACTACTTATTTATTACTTTTATACTACTTATTTATTACTTTTATATTACTTATTTATTACTTTTATACTACTTATCTATTACTTTTATAATACTAGTCTTCTACTATCTAAGAACTATAACTACTAATATAATAGTTATTTTTTTACTATTATTTTACTAATACCTTAAAATAACTAAAATACTTCTTCTTAAGCCTAATTAGATCTATTATACTAAAAAGAAGTTATTATTATTAGTAAAATATAAGCTCCTTTAAATAATATAAAGGACTATTTAAAGACTATAATTAATAGCTTAAGCTTTTTAATACTATACTATATAGCCTTAGTAATACTACCTTAAGCCTAATTAGATTTATTATACTAGGGAAATATTACTATTATTAGTAAAATATAAGCTTCTTTAGATAATATAAAGGACTATCTAAAGACTATAATTAATAGCCTAACCCTCTTAATACTATACTATATAGCCTTAGTAAAACTACCTTAAGTCTAATTAGATCTATTATACTAAGGAGATATTACTATTATTAGTAAAATATAAGCTCCTTTAGATAATATAAAGGACTATTTAAAGACTATAATTAATAGCCTAACCTTTTTAATACTATACTATATAGCCTTAATAATACCCTCTTAGTCTAATTAGGCCTAGTATACTATATAGACACTAAATATTATTCTCTTAGTTTATCTTTTAATCTTTATTATTATCTTTTACCTTAGACTTTTATAAAATATTATTAATAGCCTAGATAATACCTTTTAGTATATAAAGAATATTCTTAAGTTTATAAAAGAACTTCTTTTACTAAGATTTAACTATACTTATTAAGCTAGTATAAAAAAACTAAGTAAAGTTAATAAAGAAGATATTCTTTAAGATACTTAATTTAATACTATTAGTATTACTTTAATACTTCTTAGTAGACCTAATTAAGGCACTATAACTAAATTCTTTATAGAATTCCTTAGTCTAGTAGTAGTAACTTTTAGAGGTAAAAGGGGCAGATAAGGTTAGAGATAAGAGATAGGAGATAAAATATAAAAGTGTTATATTATTATAGATATAGAAGAGCTTATAGATCTAACTAGCTAACTAGACCTAGGGATATAAGGGGATTACTTATACTTATTTCTTAGGTGTTCTAAGGATTTCTCTAGTATTCTAGGCTATTAGGTAGGTTATTAGGTAGGTTATTAAATAGGTTAAGTTATAAGGTATTATTTCACCTATAGTAAGGTATTATTTTATTTATTTACCTTATGTAACCTAGAACTATATTCTTAATTCCTTAGAGAAGGAGGAGGTCTTACTTAAAAGACCTATTCTTTATATATAAATATTATTATTATATAGTATATATAGCTATTTTCTAAGTAGTTATTCTTATATCTAGTATATATAGTGTATATAGTATTATTAATACTATATTATATATTTTACTTCTTTATTATATTATTATCTTATTTTTATATATATAAGGTCTTTAAACCTTGATATCTAATACCCCCCCTTAAGGTATATATAATTTATTATATATAGCTTATCTACAAGAACCTTACTAAGAAAAATTAAGATAGCTATTTATTATTAAGTATATATACTTATATATATACTTTACTAATCTCTTTAAAACCTTTATAAGCAGAAGAAAACAAGAGATAGTAACTTATTTATATATATATATATACATATTACTCTTTTTTATATATTATTATTATTATTATTATTTATATACTTATTTCTTATATTTTTATTTTCTTCTTGTTTATTATATTTAGGTATAGTATCTTTATCTATTATATTTATAGTATTTATTATATTATAAAATAAAACCTTTCCTAGAGGTTTAGTTAAAATATCTACTATATTATCTTTTATATTTATATAATATAAATATAACTGTTTATTTATTACAGTATCTCTAGTAAAGTAGTATTTTATATTTATATACTTAACTTTTTTATAGAATTCTAGATTTTCTGCTAGCTTTTAAGCTACTTTATTATCTATTAATATTCTAGGTTTATTTAAATTACTAAACCCTAGATTTATTCTTATATAGTTATAGCTATTATATAAATATATAGCTTCTTTTATAGCCTTTATTAAAGCTATATATTTAGCTTTATAGGTACTTAAAGCTACTATTTTTTATTTTATAGAATTCTAGCTAATAAGATTATAATATCTATTAGTATATATATAACTAGAGGTAGATCTTCTATTATTATGATCTTTTACCTAGTTAGAATTAGTATATCCTATTATATTAAAATTATTAATATTATTATAGTTATAATATATTCCTAAGTTATTATATTTATTTAAATAACCTTATATTCTATTAAGGGTAATAAAATACTCTTTAGAAAGGTTACTTATATATCTAGAACAAGTTATAACAAAAAGAGTTATATTTATTTTTGTTTTTAGTACTAAATATATTAAAGGACCTATTTCTTGCTAATATTTTAATATTTCTTCCTTAGTTACTTGTTCTTTATCTTTATATAACTTTATATTCTTATCTATAGGTATATTATAAGGATATAAATCCCTTTTATTATATTTACTTAATATTTTATCTATATATTTAGTTTAATATATATATACGCTTTTATTTTTATAATCTATATATATTTTATTTCCTAGAAAAATACTAGGTATTCCTATAGGCTTTATTTTTATATATTTAAGTAGTATATTATTAAATAGATTATCTATAAAATCTTTATTATTTCTAACTACTAATATATTATCTATATAATAAGCTAGTATTATTCTATTATTATCTTTATTATATATAAATACTACTTTATTATAAAGGGATATTTTAAAGCCTTCTTTTATAAATATATGTTTTAAGTGCTTATACTATAGTCTAAGACTTTATTTTAAACTATATAAGGCCTTATTTAATTTAGATATATATTCTTTATTATTATATAAAGGATTCTTATTATTAAAAACTAGTTTATTAGCTTCTTTATTATATATATATCTAGTAGGAATTATAGTATATATATCTTTATCAATATTAGTATACACAAAGGTATTAGTTATATTATATTATTATATATACTTGTTATTAGTAATAGCTAATATTATTATATATCTATAGCTTTCTAGCCTACAAGTAGTACTAAAGGTTTCTAAATAATTAATACCTAAGTGTTAATTAAACCTTTGTACTACCTATCTTGCCTTATATATTTTCTCTATTTTATTATTATTATTATCTGTTTTTTCTTTTATTTTATATACCTATCTTCCTTTAATAATATTATTATTATTATTTTCTTTTATAATAGTCTATATATTATTATTTTCTAATTCTTTAATTTCTTTATTTATACCTTTTATCTAGTTATCTTTATTATTATCTTCTAGAGATTATTTGAAAGTAGAAGGTTTAGTTACTATATTAGAAGATAGTATATAAGATACTTTATCTTTAGCTCTATTTAAAGGAGCTAATATATTAATAGAAGGGTAATCTTCTATAGTATTAAATAGATTATCTTCTTTATAGTCTATATAATCTTCTTTATTAATCTTAGGTATTTCTATTATTATATTATCTTTAGATATATTATTATTAGTATTACTATTATCTTTATTACTATTAAGGTCTTTATTTATATTATTATCTATTTCTAGACTTTCTTTATTATTATTATTATTAGTTATAAAGTTATTTTCTAGTATAGTAATATCTATAGACTATATAGGTCTTTTCTATATTATATCCTGTATTTTATAAGCATTATTTCTATAATTTATTATAACGCCTTTATTAGCTCTTAAATCTAATTTTCTAATATTAGGGTCTTTATTTTTATAATAGTATATACTCCCCTAGACTCTTATATTAGATATATTTAGTTTTATTTTATATCTATTTCTATAAGGCGTTTTATAATCTATAAAAGAATATAAGGTTCTATTATATATATATATAGAGGCTAAGAAAGCCTCTTCTTATAGATATTTAGACAGATTAGAATTATATAGTAAAGTCCTTATTTTATTAACTATATTTCTTATTATTCTTTCTATTATACTATTAGGTTTATATATATAAGGAGTTCTTATATTATATATAATTCCTTTATTATTATATATTAATTTTATTCTTTTATTATTAAATTCTTTTCCTTTATCTATATTAAATTCTCTTATTCTTTTATTATTAGTATTATTATTTACTAGATTCTTAAAGTTATTAAATATAGTATATACTTCTTTAGAATCTCTAGTTTTTAGAAGATATCCCTAAGTAAATCTAGTATATATATTAATAAATATAATAAACTATCTATTCTTATTATATATTATAAGAGTTATAGGTGTATATAAATTAGAAGCTACTGCTTCTAGATATTCTAGTATAGGTCTATTATTATTACTTATCTTATTTACTTTATTTATAAATCTCCCTTTTAAATAGGCTTTATATATATTATTTATCTTAGGTATATATATATTATTATTATTATTATTACTATTTAATATAGTAGCTTTATTTAAGTAAGGTAATAAAGAGTAAGCTATATATCTAAGTCTATTATACTATAGTATAGCTAAGTCTTTATCTTTATTAGATTTATTATTATTAGTAGTATTACTATTATTAATAGTAGTATTAAGTATATTCTTATTATTATAGTTATTATTATAAGGTATATAGAAGTTAAAGTAATATAAGCTATTAATCTTTCTTCTTATACTTAGTAGTTTATTTTCCTTTATATTATATAGTATAGGATTATTATTAAAGAATATAAATACTATATTTATTTTATTTAACTTATTTTAACTTAGAAGATTTAAGCCTAGTTATAGAATATAATAAACATCTTTTATAGTATATATATTATTATTAATTAGGATATCTATATCTTCTTTCTAGTTTATAGTTAGGGATTTTAATTCTCTCTACCTTATATTTTCTTTAATAGTACTTATATTATATAAATATTTTATATTACTTATAGTATAAATAGTAGCAGTAGTATTAAAGTAAAAAGTAATATATTTATTATTCCTAGATATAATCTATTTTATTTTCCTTAGTTTCTCCTTTATTAAATTACCTAGGGTTATATTATTAGTATTATTATTATTATTATTATTATTATAGGTTATACTTATATTCTTAAAAAGAATATTATTATATACAGTAGAGTTATAAGTAAGAGAAGTTTCTTCTCCTTTAGTAGAGGTTAAACTTATATCTAAGTCTATATCCTTAGAAATTATAGTATTAACTATTTTCTATTCTTCTTTTTTATTTTTATTCTTATTTTTCTACTAAATAAGTGCCTTATTAAGGTAAAGAAAAGTATAGTTATTCTCTATATAGTTAGCTTTCTTATAGTTTTAATAAAAGAGACCCTTTTACTTTTTCTATAGTTCTTTTATTATTCTATTATTATTTTTTATTAGGTTTATTATAGTAAAACCTTTCTTTCTTTTATATTTATCTAGAAGGCTAGAAAATAGTATATCTAGAGTATAAGAATTAGGGTCCTTCTATAGGCTTTATATTATATTAGTTATAAAACCCTTATAAGTATTATTAAGGCTATCTAAAACCTAAGTAATTATAACCTTTTTAAGTAGTTCTAGCTTATTATTAGCTAGATTATTAGTTAACTTCTTAACCTTAGTAAGGTATTTTTAAAAGTATTAAAATTCTCTAAAGAGGTATTAAAGAACTCTGTATAGGTTAAAAGTTTATTAGTAAAACCCTTAGGTTTATATAAATTAGCTAGTTTTCTCTAAGCCTCTAGGGCTATAAAGAAGTCTTTTATAACCTTTAATAGCCTATTAAAGTAATATAGTTAAATATAGGCTAAAGCCTTATTATTATATTATTTATTTTCTTTAGTAAGTAGGTTCTAAAGATTAATATTAATATTTTTAGAAATAAAAAGGGCTTAAATTCTAACTATCTAAGTAGTATAGTTAAGAGTGCCCTTAAGGTAAAGAAGGTTTATCTTTAAATCTATTACTATTAATATTACCTTTAGTAAAAGGTATTAGTTAAATTAGTTAAGTTATTAAAGAAATAGCTTAAAAAGGCAGAGGTTATAGGTTTAATTCTTAAGAAAGTTACTTTTTTTAACCTCTTCTAGATCTTAAGAGCTAGGCTTATAATGTAATAGGGTTAGGTAGTATAGTT
The DNA here is from genome assembly GCF_030913465.1 of Colletotrichum navitas. NCBI lineage: Eukaryota > Fungi > Ascomycota > Sordariomycetes > Glomerellales > Glomerellaceae > Colletotrichum > Colletotrichum navitas. The sequence goes on from NW_026850944.1 coordinate 6,902, forward strand.
ATAAGAATCACGTGGTAGTTAACTCAAGGAATAGATTAATAGGAAGGCCACCTACCTATTGAAAAAGGGATTCACAGACCCAAAAAGGGTTTAGGAAGGACATATCCCCTTATATATAATTATTTATATATAATTGTTATTATTAGCCTTAATACTCTATATAAAAATATACTACTAGTTATTACTACACTTTTATTTATTTAGTAAAATTTACTTTTTTTATAATTACTTTATTAACTTATACTTTTATTTTAATATCTTTATAGATTAAGTCTAAGAATTATAAGGCCTATTAATTAATATATATATTATTATTATTAGACGTTGTAGTAGTATAGGTGGTTTTCCTATGTCCTACTATTCCTTTTTTCCTTTGTTAGGTAGCCTAGATGCCTTGCCCTTTCTTAATAGTGCCTAGAGGCAGATCTACTTCTTTAGTATAGGTATTCTATACTAGACTATAGATAGGCTCTCCTATGCAGTTATAATAAATTTATAGTTAATAAAAACATAAATATAATATATTATTAATATTTAGTAATACTTCTACTTAATTAATAGTAAAACTAGTAAAAGATATAGTAGCTATATACTCTTATAGACTAATTTATAAGGATAAGATAGACCTTAAAAGCCTCCCTTAAAGTAGTAGGAATATATTAAGATTTATTAAGTATATATATATTTCTTTTCTATTTTTAACCTTTCTTTTTATTTTATATTTTCTTTTCTTAATTATAAGTATATAAAATAAATTATTTAACTTATAAGATAATTTATAGATCTAAAATAAGCTAATATAGATAATTAATAGTAGTCTTACTAAGCTAATAAGTAAAATAGGGGCACTAGTTAAATAAAGCTAGTAAATATTCTACTTAAGATATTTATAAGAAGAAGTAGTATTTTTAAGAATAAGCCTACAGAGGGTTATATAGTATAATAATAGTAGCTATATATAAATAATATCTTATAGCTATAGTATATACTAAACAAAGGGCTAAAAGTTACTTAATTTACTAGTTTAAATATTAGTATACACTTTTATTATTAAGATATTAACTTTTTTATTTTTTTAAAAAGTCTATAGAGGACTATAACACTTATTAAATTATTTATAATAGTTAATTTATAGACCTAATTTACTATAGCTAACCCCTTAATCCCTCTAAATAAAAGTAAAGGATCTTTATTATTTAAAGGTAAAGATATAAATATCTTTAGTAAGGCTAGCTTTAGTAATATATAACTATAAGCTTTTTCTAAGAAAGATAATAATATAGAAGAAATAATAAGTATACTACTATTATAGGGACCTTCTTTTATAACCTTAATAGACTTTCTAAAGTAGCCTATAACTATATAAGACTATTTATAGATAGCTTAACTTCTTAGTAAGTAACTAATAATTATCTAGATAACCTCTGTTTTAGCTAAGGCGCCTAAATTTAAAGGTAATAATATTTTAGACTTCCTAGAGGAGTTTAATAACCTTTTAGCCTTTATATATAAGAAGTTATTTAAGAGGATTTAAGAGGTCTATATATATGTTATCTTTAACTATTTAAAGGTAGTAAAGTTAATTACTTAAAACTAGACTTCTTAGGTAACTATAAAGGATAAATTAATAAAGGTCTTTAGATTAGTAGACCTAAAGATACTTTAGAACCTTAATAAAGAGTTATAAAACCTTATAAATAGTCCTTATATTATAAATAGTAATCTTAGTAAAATAATAACTCTTATTTTAACTATTTAAACACTATAGTATAAAGCTAAGGCCTATAGAAATATAAAGTTTACTAATATAAAGCTTATATAAATTATCTTCTATTATTTCTTATAGAGGGTAATAAGGGCTATAGCTAAGCACTTAAGCTATAAAGTTATAGATATACTATTTAAGCTATAGGTTAATATTAAGAATACTTTAGTTATTTAGTCTAGAGGGTAGTTAGCTTTATAATAGCTATTAGGTAACTTAAAGACTAATATTACTACACTATAATTAAAGTCTAATAGTAAGGTTTTAATAGTTAAGACTTTATAAGAAAAGCCTACTAGCACTATAAGCTAAGGAGTTATATTTATAGTTAAAGCCTTTACTAAAGACTTTTAAGACCTTTTAATTAATAAGGCTAAAGTATAAGTAAAGATATAGGCAGTAATTTAGTAAGCTCTTTAGCCTAATAACTCTATAACTATTAATATTAGAAATCTTAATTCTATAGCACTAGGGTTCTAACCTTAGCCTTATTCTTAGACCTATAGTAGTAGTTATAACTATAGTTAAAGAGGTTATAGTTATAGAAGAGAATATAGGTATAGCTAAGGTAATAGTAATAGTTATAACTATAGTTTTTACTAAGGCTACTAGGGTTTTTAACTTTAATACTATAATTACTTTTATACTAATAGTGCTTATTAGTTTTATAAAGTAATAAATTATATTATTACTAATTATAAGTATACTTATTACTATATTACTTATAGTATTTATTACTATAAGACCTCTTATTAGTATTTTAGAGAGATAAATAATCCTAAGGCTCTTATAAAGCTTAGTATTATTAATAAAGAATATAATAAGAGATAGCTAGATAATAAGACTATTTTCTATTATATTTAATACACTTAGAGGCCTTTAAATACCTTATTAATATAGTTTACTATATAGTATATAATATTTTCCTAGAACTAGAAGAAGAGGTCTAATCCTATAAAGCCTACTTTACTATATAACCTTTATTAAATAAGTCTATAAATCTTAACCTTATAGAGAATATTACCTTTATAGATAACTATTTAAAGTCTTTTATTCTCTACTATTATAGCCTAGGCTAAGAATATATATACTACTAAGAAGAAAAAGACGCCTAGCTATAAGTAAAAGCCTTATAATATATAATAGTAGTATAAGCCTTAACCTATTAACTTACTTAATATTTAGTTTTCTAATCCCTTAGTTATAGATTAAGTTATTAAACTTAATAATAATAAGGAGGTTTAAGACTTTTTTTACTAGTAGCTAAAGACCTTTACTTAACTAATAATATACTAGTAAAGAGATTTATATTTAAGGTAGTTAAAACCTTATATAAAAGCTTCTTTATAAGTAGACTAATAATAAAATATTAGTCCTTAGAGACCTTTCTTTAATAAGTATAGCTAAAGTATAATAATATAGTCTATTATAGGCTAAAGTAATAGTTAATAACTATAAGGCCTATCTTACTAAGGAGTCTTATAGTGTCTTTTAGCTATAGATAAGCACTTTCTATAATACTTTAATAAAGTTAGTAACTAAGATAGCTTATTAAGAGTAAATATAAAAGTAAAATAAAGTAATAAGATTTTCTTTAACGCTATAATTTATAAACTACTACTATAGCTACCTTAAAGAATTCTTAGACCTATATTATTAACTTTAAGGTTAATTTTATTAATACTTTTTAAAGAGACTAATACTATAAAGTATTAATAGGAATCTATTATTATAAATTTAAGGAGAATTATAGTCTATAACTTTATTATTACTTATTAGTAGCTTATAGTTACTATACACTAATTAGATAACTACTAATTAGAGGTATTTTAATAGTAGTTCTATAATTAACCTTATTAGTAAATTATTTATATAAAGAATTAGCTTATAGACACTATAGTTAAGATAAACCTAAGGATTAAAGGTATTACTAACTAGACAAGAGAATTTAATTCTTAGGTATAATTATAGATAATATTTACCTTAGGGACTACTATATTTAAGATATAGGATTCTTTATCTTTCTAGACAGTGTATATAATAAGGATTTAGTAGTTAGTGCTCTATTTATTCTTAAGACTTATATATCCTTAGAGTATTCCTAAAACTAGATTATTAGTCTCTTTTAGTCTAAGAATACTAAAATTTATATTCCTTTATTATTCTATACTAAAGGATTAACTACTTAGTTTCTAGATTTTATTATAAATATAAATTACTTTCTAGATGTTTAACGCTTAAGATTACTTCTTATAAAGGAGGAAAAATAGTAGCTATTACTAAACCTCCTAATATAGTAACTAGTAATACTTTTATAAGAACTAATTACTTAGTTAAAGAAGAATAATAAGAGAAGAAAATTAATATAATACTACTTAGTATTAAGCTTCTATAGGAAGTTAAGAATATATAAAGTAAATATAAAAAAACTACTATACTTACCTTAAATAATATAATATATATACATAGTAAGTAGTACATTATAGTAAGTAGTATACATCTACCTACCTTTCTATCTTTTTAATAACTTAATTTAACTAGATTATATAAAATTAATTAAAAATATATATTACCTT
>NW_026850945.1:0-11235 GCF_030913465.1 Colletotrichum navitas
TTTATGCCTTCTTTTTATTTCCTTAATTTATAACTATTCTAAGGTTTTATTTTACTACCTTTTTAACTACTTCTTTTTTATTAGACTTATATAGATATTATATATATAATATATATATACTATATATACTAAGAATATAATTTATTTATACTATATATATAACTTACTATATAACTTATTCCTTAGTAAGGGATTAGTTAGTAGGGGGGTATTACTCTCTAGACTATCTATTGTAATACTGTACTCTATAGATTTATGAATTATATAAGGCATGCATAACCCATTACCCCCCCTGAACTTCTGCCCCACTGGCCAGACACCCCCCCCGAAGCTGCAACACCCCCCTACTAACTAGGCACCCTTTAACTATGTCAAGTGGTAGCACAACCGCTAGTTGCAATACCATAGGTAATTAACCCTCTGCCGCCGTTAATAACAATGAGAGGTAAATACACTAAATTGCTATTAAGAGCTATTTAATTAGTTATCTTAAAGGCAACTAATTAGAGGCATCCTTTCACCAGCCTGGCCGCTAATATGCGCCCACTAGCAGATTTTCTCGCCGTCGCCGCCGGCCTACGCTAGAACAACCCATCCAGCCAGATCTACTACACCTCTAGCCACCACTATTGTCAACTTTTACTTTAATAACCTTACTTTTCTTACCCTTCTTTATACTCTTTTACCTCTATTACTTCCTCTGTTTTCTTGTTAAGGTTACTACTGCTAGAGCTGCTGTCGATTGAAGCCCTTGAACAGTAACGTCGCTGACTAGAGCCCTGCTGTAAGTGCAGTGCCAGATTTCCCTCAAGATCTACGCTTTTTTGCTATATATACGCCAACAACTACACTTATTACTGCTAGCTTTGCTGTTAAGACTTTATATCTCAAAATGCTCTTTTTTACCACCTGCTAGACTACTAGCCCCCATTGCCCTCTCTATTACACTTGTTGCCTTTGTTAACTTCACCATCACTGCCGTTAATAACAACGGTCTCATTGCCGCCCTCAACACTATTACCACTAGCTATACCTATAAGCAAGTAATCTACATTGCCAGTAGTGCTAACCCTCTTTGCTACCACAAGATTCAACGCTACCGTTAATGCCCTTCGCCAAAGGATAATACTAATACAAAACCATAAGGATATACTCCGCCACCAGTATAAATAGGCAATAGACACACAAAACCCCCGGCCAGCGGCAAGATACTCAAAGCCACTGCCACTAACACTATTACTAACGTATACCCAACTACGCCAGCTACGCCTTCAGAAGCCACACCTTCAGAAGCCACGTCAACCACATCCTGGATTTAGAGGAGGTAACCTACCTAGAGGTAAACCTCACATCTACTAGCAACTTAAAGAACAGGAGGAGAAAATCCGGTCCCTTCAGCAACAGGTCCACCAGCTACTGCCGCCGCTACCTCATAAAGCTACCTAGTACCGCAGTCAAGATACTCTAGATAAGAATAATAAAGATAATAAAGAAGACAATGCCACTAGTTACACTACAGAAACAGGTCCCTAGGATAATAACAATAGATCTATTTACACAGGGGATTATTACTATAACTTTAATAAATCTAGCTAGCTAGTAGCTAACAGCTAGCTAGCGTCTAGCTAACTTACCTATAGTTAGCTAGCATCTAGCTAACTTGCCTATAGTTAGCTAGCATCCTATTAACTAGTATATAACTATTAATACTGCTAGCCTACGTATATAACTAACTAGCCTATATATTAACAACCTGTATATACACCTAGCTAGCTAGCTTATAGTCAGCTAGCCTAAAGTCTATACCTATACCTATACTTATATATGCCTAGCTAGCTAACTTACAGCTAGTCTACGTATATTCCTAACTAACTAGTGTACTAACCTAACTACTATTAACCTAACTACCTAGCTAGTAATAATAACTAGGACTACAGTAGTAATAATAGGGACACTATTAAAGATAACGCTAATAAATATAGGGACTTTAACAACTATAGGGATAAATACAGCAACAATAGATATAGTAACAGTTATAGCAACAATAATAACTATAACAAGGACTATTAACCCTTAGGTATACCCCTTCTGCAACAGCTACAACAGCCTTATAGAAGCCTAAGGCACACAGTTAACTACCCTGTCAGCTAGCAAATAATCGCCGTACAACAATTATTTCTATTATTAGGGGAGCACTTGTCACAGGACAATATACGGCCGACCTTCAGATCCACTTCTCGGCCTTGCCGGTGGATCCATCGGTCAGGCCAATATCCTGCCAACAGCTGGTGCCCCACTAGGCCCTACCTGTCGCCAGTCTATAAGACCGGCCGTTGCCAGCTGTAGCTCTAGCTTAGTTAGTCATTAAATCCATTACCTATTTAACTATGTTAAAGTAAGCCTTTAAGAAAGCCTAGATTAAGCTTTATAAAGAGTTTATTAACTAGTACTTTATTCTTTAGTATCTTAATATAATATATTTATTCTTAAAAATATAATAAATTTATTACTTTATTTAAAAATACTAAAACTTTAGTATTTAGGTTATCTTAGTATAAATTTAAGTAATAATAATATTAAAAACTATTTTTTAATAGTCTTAGTTACTTATATTAACTTATAAATAATATATAAAATATAATTTATAACTAAAAGTTATATTTTAAGTAAATTTATACTAAAAATAAACTTTTTAAAGACTAAAAGTATATAGATCTTTACTTTAGGCTTTTTAAAGAACTTTAAATAATACTTTTTTTTAAAGTATTTAGTATTGTTAGTATATAGGTAATGTGGCCAGAGGAGGTGTGTTATATAACACACTACCTACTAGCAGTATCCTTTACCCTTGCCTATACAAGGGTAATACTATACTTATGCTCCTACTTTACCTTATAACTAGTTAACTATTAATAACTAATAATTAACTACCTTTTCTTAACTTTTATAATATTATAAAATAAGGATCCCCTATTAACTAACTAGTAAAAACTAACATTAATTAATAGTTAATTATTACTAATAACTAGTAATTAATAAGGCTTACTATTATAGGAGTTTACTTAGCCTACTATAACCTAGTAGACTACTAACTAAGTTAAGTATTATTAAGGCTACTTTACCTCTATAAGAAATACTATAGTGTCTACTATACTATTAGAACCCTTTTAATAAGTAAGAATCTTTTTTATACTAACTATAGTACTATTAAGAAAAAACACTTAAGTAGTAATAATTACTACCTTATTTAACTTTCTTTTTTATCTTTATATTTACCTCTTTAAAAAATCTATTTTTATTTACTTTATATATAAAACTAACCTAGTACTATCTAGACTTATAAGTATAAGTTATATTAAGGAAAATATACTACTTAATTACTACTATAAAAGTTATATAGTAATTACTACTAATTAACTTTAATAATAAATCCTATAATAAGCTAAGTTGGTAGTAAGGCTAGTAATACCTTATATCTTAAAGTACTTACTACTATAATAAAATATATTAACTATAAAAAGTATAGCTAAGAAATCTTTTTTAATAAGTAAGACCTTTTTACTATTTACTTTTACTTTACTTATTATATAGCTAAATAGGCTAAATATACTTTTATAAGTTATAAGCTATAAAAGGACTTTTAGTATTACTTTAATAAATAAGATAAAGTTATCTTTAGTACTACTAGTAAAGTACTATTATTAATTTTTTATAACTTCTTTTTTAACTAAGGTGTCTTTATACCTAAGGACTATTAATAAATTACCTTATACCTTATTACTATTATTAATAATAATAACTTTTATATATAAATAAATAAAAAGGTTAAAAAAGTATAGTATAAGTTAGCTATATTTAATAGACTTATTAATATATATAATAGCTTTCTAGATAGTATTTAATATAGTTATATTAGCCTAAAGTAGTATAAATAAAAACAGTAATAGTAACTTATTACCTATATAAGTAAATGTTAGTACAACAGGTAGGCTTAGATCTCTTAGAGAGAATAATAGCCTAAGAGTATATAAGAGAGTATATCTCTTATATAAAGATATATCCTATAGAAGCAAGAATATAGGATAACAGGGATAGATATAGAGTTATAAGGATATAGATATAAAGAGAGTATAATAGTTAGTCTTATTGTTTTATTACTAACTAATCTGTTTTACTTACTTGCTTCCTTACTTAGAGAGAGAATAAGACAGACTAGAAACAGCAAGAAATCTAGCCCTTATATAGAACTATCTAGCTTACTAGAATATTCTATACTTACGTAAGCTACTTATAAATTAACCTAAGATTATGTAACTTAATAACCCTAGTTGAATAACCCTAACTTAAAGCAGTAACCTTGTTAAAGAGATAGTGTTAAAAGGAGGTTTCTTAGACATTCTAGTACCTTCTCCTATCTTCTAGTAATTATATAATTAGACATGCTTACGTAATTAATATATATATTAATCTACTAAGTTAGTAGATTATAAATATATATCTTGTATATATATAACCTCTATAATAGAGGAAATATAAGATAAAGAAGTATTAAGAGTATAAGAGATACTCTTGGTTCTTATACTTCTAATACTCCCTCTTTTACTCTATTATAGAGTAAAATAAGTGGAAAAAAGTACCCTAGACTAGAATACAATATCCAGAGATAGATCTTAATAAGTATAATAACTTATTAAGAAAAAATCCTAAAAATATTAGGAAAAATATACTAATATATAGGTATATTATATAGGCTAATTTTTATTATATAAGCCTATTAGCTTAATAAATTCTTAAAATTTAACCCTAGAAAGAGGTTTTATTAAGCTATTAGTAGGCATAGAGGAAGTAGGTATATATTTTACTTCTATATTGCCTTTTTTAACCTCTTGACAAGTATAATAGTAATATAAGGCAGTATGCTTAGTCCTCTAATAATATTTAAGGTTATAGGCTAAGCTTAAGGCTGTATTATTATCTGTTTTAATAGTAATAGGGGTTATATTATACCCTATTTTAGATAATAAGCCTTTTAACTAGACTACCTCTCTAATAGCTTCCTGTAGGCTATTAAATTTAGCCTTAGTAGTAGATAAAGAGATAGTTAACTGTTTTTTTAACTTCTAACTAATAGGCCCTTTAAGTAAAGTAAAGAGATAACTAGAAGTAGATTTTCTAGTTTCTTTATAACTTACCTAGTTAGAATTAGTATATCCTACTAGGTTAAGGTATTATTAGAGCTATTATTATCTATATTACCTTTATAGGTAATATTATAATTAATAGTCTTTTTAAATATCTTAATATACCCTTTCTTTGCTTAAGTAGGAATTCTATAAGGTTATAAAGGTAACAAGAAGTAAAGGATACGCTATAGGCTATATCTAGCCTAGTTATAAACATAGCGTATATAAGAGAACCTATAAGTCGTTAATATTCCTTTAATAGGTCCTTAGAAGGAGTATATCCTTCTATCTTGTTGCCTAGAGGGCTATTTAATATACCTGTTAATATAGGTATATTATTTGTTTTTACTTCTAATAAGTTAAACCTTTCTAGAAGCTATTAGATATAGTAGGCTTAAGAGATAGTTATAGACCTTTTAGATCTATCTCTAGTTATATATAGCCTTAAAAACTTAGAAACTTCTCCTAGGTCTTGTATCTCTATATATTTAGAGATTTTACTTTTAATATTTTCTATATACTTAATATCTTTATTAAGTATAAGAAAATTATTAACGTAGGTAATAATATAACAAGGATTATTTTTATCCTAGTTATAATAAGTGGCTTTATCTAACTTTAAAGATATAAAACCTATATCCTTTAATATAGATTTTATCTTTAACTACTATTACCTAGGAGCTTATTTAAGGCTATATAAAGCCTTAAGAAGTAATAATATCTAATCTTTATTTTCTTAACCTATAGTATTTAGATTAGGATATTTAATAAAGAAATTAGATAAAGGGATATTAGAAGGATCTATATAGACCTCTTCTTCTAAGTCCCTATATAGAAAGGCTCTAACTATATCTATTTATTGGATTTCCTAGTCTAGGGCTACTGCTAGAGCTAATAATACCCTATAAGTAGTAGGGTTGCTTTTTGCAGCAAAGGTTTAAAAATAATTAAGCCTATATTTTTACTAAAAACCTCTAACACAGAGGTAAGCCTTATATTTATTAATATTACTGTTAATATTATATTTTTTCTTAAAGACCTATTTAGTAGTTAAAGGTACCCTAGAAGACTTATATGCTTCTTTAGGTTCTACTGCTTTTAAAGTGCCTCTTTAGATAATAGTAGCTAGTTCTTTATATATAGCTTCTAGCTAGAGGTCTTTTTTAGGGCCTTCTAGAGCTTGTTTTAAAGTAGTAAGCTCTAGAGGTTATATACTATAGTTATATTCTATAGTATTATTATAGGCCTTATATTTATCTTTTTCTTTCTTAGATATAGAAGGTATATTAACCTTTATATTAGAAGAAGGAATAATTTACTTATTTATAGAAGTACTAGAAGGAATAGTAGTTTTTTCTCCCTCTCTTATAGTACTTTCTATAAATCTAACATATAAGGTCCTTACTATAGAGGACCTATAAGGCCTAGAAGGAATATATATAGTATATATATTATTTCCTTCTATAGATAAATAAATACCCTCTTCTATATAGATATTTAGTTTATTTAACTAAATACACTTTTCTCTAGGTCTATATACTAAGACCTTAGAGCCTATTTTACGTATATTAGATAAGTCTAGTTTATTATCCTTATTAGGATAATAATAGTCTAGAAAAGCCTTAATAAGGGTCTTATTTAGGCGTTTTATAGTAGTATAATTTAATAACTTAGTAGTTTCTTTAAGAATTATATCCTATAGAAACTTAGGTAAGTTATTTACTACTATAATAGTTCTAGACTTATCTAGAATAGCCCTATTAGTTCTTTCTGCTATACTGTTTTGTTCTAGTGTATAGGGCGTAGAAGGCTCTAAAATAATGCCTTTTTCTTTAATATAGGTAGTTAATTCCCCTATATTAAATTTAGTTCTATTATCTAAGCGTAAGCGCTTAGATAATTATACCCTTAATTTTTATAGTATTCTAGCTTATTTTTAAGGATATTAATTATATCCTCTTTAGTTTTAGAGAATTCTATCTCTCTAAGGCTAGAATAATTATCTATAAACAGAATAGTATAGTTATATCTGTTTATAGAAGTAGAGGTTATTTTAAGAGTATCTATATATACTCTTTCTAAGGGAATAGTTACTTATTATAGTTAATCTTAGGCTATTACTTAGTTAACTTAGAAGAAATATAGTTAGGGTAGTTTAAGTCTTCTTCCTTTAGTTTATCTAAAGGAATTCCCTTAGTTAACTTAGCTGTTTTAACTAAGTAAGGTAAGAAGGATAGGCTAGTTTTTAATACTATTCTTCTGTTATAGTATATACCTCTTCTCCTGTTTTTAAAGAGGTATTATCTTCTATTTTAGAAGATATATTATCTCTAGTATCTTCTAGAGATATAGAAAGCTTTCTTCTATATTATATAGAAGGTTACTCTTAGGAGGTCTAGTAATATTTAGATAAAAGCCTCTCTTTACTATATTAATATTAGTAAAGGGCTCTCTATTACTATTATAGAGATTCTAGTTAACAAGAAATCCCCCTCCTTTATAGTGTAAAAGGCCTAAAAATATAGATATAGGAAATTCTAGTATATATAAGGTATTATTTAACCTTATATAGTTAATTTCCCTTTAAAGTATATAGGAAGTATTATAGTTCCTATTCCTTTAGGTCTAATAGGTCTGTACCTATATTAACTATAGGAATATTTTCCTTAGTTAATAGTCTATAAAATAGTCCTTGTTGTTTAATATATAGACTATTAAACCTATATTATATAACTAGTTATCTTTTAACTTAGATAGTTAAGATAAGCCTTATAAGTATAATATTAACCTTTTAGTTATCCTCTTCTAGAGGCTAGTTAGTCTAGTAGGTTATAGTAAAAGTTGCCTTTTCTTTGCCTTTAATAGGCTATAGGTTTAAATCTAGGTTATTAACCTTTTCTTTAGGTCTTTTAAACCCCTTATTTCCCTATTTATAGGGTTTCTTATCCTTATTAAAAGATACTTATATTCTTTAATAGAATTACCTTATTAGAAGAAGAAGGCTTCTATTATAGTTATTAGACATAGGCGTATTATTTTTACGCCTATTTTTGTCTAATATATTGTTAATAAGGGCTTCTAGAGAAGAAGGCTCTTTAGTTCTTAAAGCACTTCTCTATCTTTCTGCCTATACAGGAAAATAACTGCTTAAAGTAGCTATAAAGACTATTTTTTAGTCTATATTTCTATTTTAGCCCCTACGTTATTAAGCTTAGAGATATAACCCTTAAAGGAGCTAATAAACTTATTTAAAGTATTATAATTCTCTAGTTTAATAGTATAAAATTCTAAGTATAACTATTGCCTTAGAATAAGCTAGTTCCTTTATAGGAAGACTTTAGTATATTTAAAGTATCCTTAGGATCCTTTAAGTTAAATACTAAAGATAAGGGTTTTTTTAAAGATGTTATCTTATAATTAATAAGGACTATGTTTTCTATTCTTTAGATATATCCTTATATTTACCCTCTTCTTTAAAATAGATATTTAACTTAAGTAGTTTAAAGAAGAGATAAATAAAAGTAATCTAGGAATTCTAATTATTAGTTCCTTAGAGATATTATTCTTAAGGCATTAAATAGCCTATAGTAGCCTTAATAAGATCTACTATTTTCTTCTAGTATTTTTACTAGAAATAGATAGGTATTTTTAACCTATAGAATAGAGGTCTTACTCTTTTTGCCTCCTTAGATAAATATATATCTTTATAAGATATATAAGGCAGTTAAAGATTTTATAACTATAGCTAATAGACTTATATAACCTTTATTTAGTAGATATTAAATACTGTCTCTTAGTTATAAGAAATACTAAGGGCTTACTCTTTTTACTTTAATATTCTTATAAAGAAAAGATAGTATAAAGATTACTTTATAGATAGATAAATAGGCTACTAAAGAGTATATATAACTCTTATAGTAATAGAAATACCCTAGGTATATAACCTAGGCTTATAACCTATTAGTACAACAGGTAGGCTTAGATCTCTTAAAGAGAATAATAGCCTAAGAGTATATAAGAGAGTATATCTCTTATATAAAGATATATCTTATAGAAGTAAGAATATAAGATAATAGAGGTAAATATAGAGTTATAAGGATATAGATATAAAAGAGTATAATAGTTAGTCTTATTATTTTATTACTAACTAATCTATTTTACTTGCTTACTTACTTACTTAGAGAGAGAATAAGATAGACTAGAAACAAGAAGAAATCTAGCCCTTATATAAAACTATTTAGCTTACTAGAATATTCTATACTTGCGTAAGCTGCTTATAAATTAACCTAAGATTACGTAACTTAATAACCCTAGTTAAATAACCCTAACTTAAAGTAGCAACCTTGTTAAAGAGATAGTGTTAGAAGGAGGTTTCTTAGATATTCTAGTACCTTCTCCTATCTTCTAGTGATTACGTAATTAGACATGCTTACGTAATTAATATATATATTAATCTACTAAGTTAGTAGATTATAAATATATATCTTGTATATATATAACCTCTATAATAGAGGAAATATAAGATAAAGAAGTATTAAGAGTATAAGAGATACTCTTGGTTCTTATACTTCTAATAGTAAATAAAGTATAGTAATAATTATAAACCTTAAGGAGTAACTAGTAATAATATAGACCTAACTTAATAAATAAGTATAAAAAGTATAGTAGTAAAAACAGTAGACCTTAGTATTACTATAGTAAACTTAATTTATATAAGATTTACTACTTTCTTTATATAATATAATATAAAGACTATCTTAATAAAGTAATAGTCTATTATTTTTCTTTACTTATTATTAATTATAGTAAGAACCTTTTATTTACTTATATACTAATCTTATAGAACCCTAAGGAATAAGATAGCTACTACTAATTAAAAATAATACTATTAGTAACTATCTTTTTTTTTAGTAATTAAGTACCTTAACTAAGATTATTACTAATAAATCTAAGTATACTAGTAAAATATATAATATATTTAATATTAAGTTAAACTTATTCTATAATAACTATAGTAAGATTAGTATTAAGAGACACTAAATAGTATTAGCTTTTTTATTAATACTTAAAGGTAAAGCTTTTACTTTTTATTTTACTTAAATTAGTAATAAGAATATCTAGAACCTTATTACTATAGTTACCTAAATAAAAGCTTATATTAAAAGCCCTAAAGCTATTTAAATATACTTTACTAAGTAGTAAAATACTACTTTTTACTATATTATATATAATAACCTTAATAAAAGTAAGCTTAAAGTACTTAAGAAGCTTATTAATAAACTTACTTTTATTTAATAAGTACTACTTAATAGCTACTATAATAATAAAGTCCTTTAATCCTAGCTATTAAATACTTACTTTAGAGTTTATAAGTATAAATTATACTTATTTAATCTAGTGTTTATATTAAAAAGAGTCTATAACTAACTTTAGTTATTAGTAAGTACTATAATAAAATATAATAATAAGGTTAACTAGTACTAAGTAAACCTTAATAATTAATAGTAGGTTAATTATACTTACTATAGCTAAGGGTATAACTAGTAATTTAGTAATAACTATAGTAATAGTAACTATTATAGTAATAATAATAGTAACTATAATACTAGAAAGTACTATATTTATTATAAGCTAGGTTATTAGTTAATAAAATATACTACTAATAAATAATATAATATATATTAATAATTTAAAAATAACTACTAAGTAAAAGACTTTTTACTAACTATATATTAAACCTTTTTTACTAGCTATAAAGGTAAATACCTATAAAAAAAAAGTAATAAAGATAATAATAAAGACCTTAGTTACTACCTCTAAGGTAACTATACTCTTAATAGTAGTAAAGATAAACTAGAAGGTAATACCTTTTATACCTTTACTATATTCTTTAGTAGTACTACTTTTAGTAGTAATAAACTTACTTTTAGCCTAACTAACTAAGCTATCTATTACTAGTTAATAAAAAATAACCTTAATATAGTATTATTAGATCTAGCTACCTTTTTTATACTAAATTATTACTTATTAGGCACTTTTTAAGGTATTTTAC
>NW_026850946.1:0-11233 GCF_030913465.1 Colletotrichum navitas
TATATATAAGATACTCTATAGTAGCCTAAAGGCCTTATATAAAAGCTTATAGGTTAAAATAGGTCTAGCCTAGTTAACTTTACTAAAGTCTAAGGTAAAGTTACTAAAAGGTCTATAGAGGCTAATATAGTACCTATATAAATATATACTTACTTATATTAATATAAGTTTTAAAAAGAGTAGTATAACCTAAAGGAGTTATACTAAGAAAATAGTAATATATTTTAAGCTTTAAAAAGGTTTATAGAGGATAAAGGTTTTAGAATAAAGAAAAAGAAAGGCCTTAATAGTTACTTAGTACATAATTTTACTAAAGAGCTTAGACTAAAGAAGGAAAAAAGGTTTAAAGATACTATATATTAGTTTATAGCTCTTAGGGTATTAGTTAATACTTTTAGCCTAAGGATACTAGTTCTTTACTAAAGAACCTAGATATATAGTCAGAGAGTTTAAAAAAAGTACAAAATATAATATAATACAAAAATATAATATAAATACAATACATATATTTGTATTATATTATATAGGAAAGATAATACATGTATTTATATTTATATTATATTGTATCTATATTGTATTTTATATAATATACAACTATACAATATAAAAAATAAAAATAATTAAAAAGTAGTAAATTAATTATATATAGTACTATTAACCTTCTTTTATAGTATAGTATTATTTATATATTTTATTTAAAATATAGTATACTTAAAAACTAAGATTTAGTAAAGTTTATTAAGTATTATTTATAAGTATTTACTACTATACAAGTAATAAAGATAAAATAACTATATATTACTTAAAGTATAATATATTAATATACTATAACTATACTAAAGTTACTATTAATAACTAACTATATAATAACTAACTATATAATAACTAACTATATAGTAACTAACTATATAATAAATAGCTTTTAATAGCTAACTATATAATAACTAACTATATAATAACCAACTATATAATAACTAACTATATAATAACTAACTATATAATAACTAACTATATAATAAATAGCTTTTAATACCTAACTATATAATAAATAGCTTTTAATACCTAACTATATAATAACTAACTATATAATAACTAACTATATAATAACTAACTATATAATAACTAACTATATAGTAACTAACTATATAATAAATAGCTTTTAATAGCTAACTATATAATAAATAACTTTTAATAACTAACTATATAATAACTAACTATATAACAAATAGCTTTTAATACCTAACTATATAATAAGTTAATAACTAACTATATAATAAATAGCTTTTAATACTTAACTATATAATAACTAACTATATAATAAATAGTATTTAATACTTAACTATATAATAACTTACTATATAATAACTAACTATATAATAACTAACTATATAATAACTAACTATATAATAAATAGCTTTTAATACTTAACTATATAATAACTAACTATATAATAAATAGCTTTTAATAGCTAACTATATAATAACTAACTATATAATAACTAACTATATAATAACTAACTATATAATAACTAACTATATAATAACTAACTATATAATAACTAACTATATAATAACTAACTATATAATAACTAACTATATAATAACTAACTATATAATAAATAGCTCTTAATAACTAGAATCCTCTTTTATCTCTTCTACTTCTTTAAAATCTTCTATTTCTTTATCTTTTACTTCTTCTTCTATAATACTCCCTTCTTCTTTAGATAAGTATTTAAAGCCTATATTAAATAAACTACTATATATCTTAGGTATATAGAAAGAGCTATCTAAGCCCTCTAAATTACTAGATTATTGCTAGCCTTCTAAAAGCATTAATTTGTTTCTAGTATTATTTATTAAATTAGTTCTTCTTTTAGTAATAATATTACTAGACTAGTTAAAACTACTTTCTACTGTAGTAGAAGTAGGAGGTATAGCTAAGTATTTTCTTACTAATATAGATAAAATAGGAAATTTCTCTATATTATTCTTTTACTACTCTAAAGAATTTACCTAAATAATAGTTAGTATATACTATATATTATAATATTAAATTATTTTAAAGATATTATAGTTATAGTCTATAAATAAATCTTTTATAGTTTTTAAAACTAGTTAAATATATTAGAAGTCTTACTTACTTTGTTTCCTATAGGGGATAAAGAATAATAATCTTCTAATTTATTTTCTCTTATTTTAGCTACTTGTTGTTTACTTTATATAGGGTAAAACTCCTTAAATTCCTTAGGCTTAGGCTTAGGAATAAGTATTTTTAATTTATTTTTACCTATAGGTCCTTCTCTAGGCTTAGATAAATCTATAGTAAATCTATCTACTTTTTTACTAGTACTACTAGTAGGAAGATTAGAAGAAGAATTAGAGTTATAGTTATTATTCTTAATTTTAATAGTTTTATTTAAACTAGGAATATATAACTCTTCTTTATTATTTTTTTCTAGATCTTTAATAATCTTTAGTTTTAGCCTAAAATATAGAAATAATAAATTAGTATATTATAACTAGAAGTATATTAATATAGTTATTATAGTTAAGTTACTTACTTATTATATTCTTCTTTAAGATCTTCTTTTACTTTTACCTCTAGCTAAGAAGGTAAATAAGCCTTTAAATAAGTATTATTAAAAAACTATTATATATTCTACTTAGGTTCTAAAATAGAACCTAAAATATAAGGCTTAAATTTAGGATAATTAGTATATATAATAGGTAAAGAAAAATAAGTATTAAGCTTATTTTTTCTTTTTTCTATAGTATCTATAAAGTGCTTAGTATAAGGGTCTTATAGTTTATTACTTTATAAAATATATTAGTAAATTTAGTAAAATTAAATTAATATTTAATAATTATCTTTAATAATAAACTTAAAGATATTTATAGTAGTTTATTATATTAATATAAAAGATTAATAACTTACTAAGTCTCCTACTATAGGCTTTTACTGTTCTTTATAGTAATTTAACTCCCTTTCTAAAGTTAAATTAATATTAGTAACCTAAAATAATAGGTTATCTATAGTAGTAAAGGTTTAATATTATATTTATATAGTAGGGGCATAAAGAGCTTCTAATAAATCCTTAATATACTATAGTTATAACTAGTTTCTTAGAATTATAGCTTTAAATATAGGGCTTTTAGTACTAGACCCTAGGGTAATTAAGGCTAGCTTTAATTCTAAAGTAGTACTAATAATTATATATATAGAATTTTATCTAGTATTATTACCTATTAAATTATTAGTTTATATATAAATATAATAATATTAATATAATTTATAACTTATTTTATAAACTTATAAAGAGGTATTTTAGTTTTATTATAGTTATAAGGTATAGTAGGATCTTTAAGCTCTTTATTATACTTAATAGCTTATAAAAATTCTTTATATAAGCTAGTATTATTTTTAAGTAATATAGCTATTCTTTTAATAGCGCCTATAATACCTAATATCATAGAAATAATAATTAGTATTTATTAAATTATTACTATTATTAATAAGCTATTATTAAAAAAGTAATAGACTTACTAGTATTTACCTTTAAGACTTTTTCTTTTTCTATAGTATTTAATTCTCTAATTTCTCTATTATAATTGTTAATAATAGTAATATTCTTAAACTCTTTAATAATAGTATCTTTAGTAGAAGTATTAATAAAGGTATTAATAATATCTTTAGTAATAATATTAAATATATATATAGTACACCTAATATTAAATATATTATTATTATAAGATAACTTATAATTATTAATAATATTAGATAAAAAGGTATTATTATTATAGCTATTATCTCTAGTAAAGCTATAATAAGTTAGTTACTAGTTTATTATTTATATATAATTTAATAATCTAATACTTACCTTATAACTCTACTAAAAGGAATATTATAACCTTCTATAATATTAGACTTAAATACTTTACTAAGATATACACTAGTATATACACTATCTAGAGCCTTAAAGCCTATTAATATTATTAGTATATATACTCTTAATATAATATATTAGTAATTAAATAATAAAAAGTTAAATACCTAGGATTTTATAGTCTAATATAAAGTCACTATTAATAAAGGTACCTATAATGCCTAGGTAGCTCTTAGAGTCTATAGAAGTCTATATATCTAGTTGTAAAGATATATAACTATAGTTATTAAAGTAATTACTTAAGTAAAATAATACAGTATCTTTAGTAGTATTAAATAAAGTATTAATACTACTTATTACTTTACTATAGTATAACTTAGGACTATTACTAAAATATAATAAATATAGTTAGTTAAATACTATTATAAGCTATAGAATATTATTTTTAAAGATTAACTTATAGATTAAAATATTCTAATAAATTATTAAAGTTATTAGAAGTAATAAGATAAAAAGGTAAGTTATTATTAATTAAAAACTTAATATAGTTAATAACTGCTGTCTCTAGTTTAAAAATAGTATTTAAAAGCCAAGGTCTTTTAAAGTTACTATTTATAGAAGTATTACTTATAAAGTTATTAATATTTACTTAACTTATTCTATTATTTCTACTATTAATCTAGTTTTTAACTATAGAGAGTTAAAGAGTTAGTTAATATCTTTAAAAGAATAATACCTAATAAATAAAATAATATATATATATATATATATAACTTACTAGATATTTTAGAAGGATCTTCTTCTTCTTCTTCTTTAATAATTATACTAGGATGTTTTTGTTTATAATATACTTAGCCTTAGCTAGCTTAAAATCTTTTAGCCTTAGTTTTAAAGCTAAAGTTATAGTTAGGTATATTATATTTATATATAATTTCCCTAGGTCTACTATAGTTAATAGTACTTAAATTATAAATAAATAGCTTATTTACTATAATATAAGAATTAGTAGGCTTAATAGTATAACTAAGACTATTCTCTAATATATCTATATATTGATTTCTTTTCTTTTATTTTATTAGTTAAAGAGTTTACTATAACTTAAGAAGAAGCTTTACTATCTATTATATTAGAAGAGCTCTTATAAAAAGAATAAGAATTATTAGATGCTACTATTTCTTTTAGATATATTTAATAATAAAATATAAAATATAGTTTTATAATTTTAATAAGTTATTTTAAAGTAATAGTTATAATATAATATAGTAAGTAGTCTTTCTTAAGGTTATATTTTATAGTATATATAGGTAATATAGTATATAGTGTTATAAGTTAAGTAAAATATAGTTAATAGTAAAGATAAAATAAAGAATTAAAAAGAGAAAAAGATAGTATATATAGTTATTTTATTATAATTATTTACTATATAATAAAGTATATAACTAATAAAGTATAACTATAAGATATAACTATAAGATAAAACTATAACTATAACTATAAAGTATAACTATAAACTATAATTATAAAGTATAACTATAAAGTATAACTATAAACTATAAGTAAAAACTATAACTTATAAACTATTACTTATAGTCTATAAGTATAGAGTATAACTATAAACTATAATCTATAAGATATAATTATAAACTATAATTATTAAGTATAACTATAAAGTATAAATATAAAGTATAACTATAAAGTATAACTATAGAATATAATTATAAGATATAACTATAAACTATATAAATAAACTTATAAGTATATATATTATTAGTATAGTATATAAATATAGAGTTTATAGTTCTTTAAAGATACTTATAATTTAAAGTTATAACTTACTTATTAGATTATTTATATTATAAATTAGTTATATAAGAGCTTCTTAAGTATTAATATTATATACTCTATATAACTTTTAGACTTTTTTCTAGGGTACTTCTTTTTAGATTATTTACTTTTACTTAACTAACCTTTTACTTATATATAATATAGTATAGTATTATTAATATCTTTTTAAGTATTATATAACTACTTACTATAACTATAAGACCTTTTTTAGGGTACTTTATTTAGAATATTTACTTTTACTTAATTAACTTTTTACTTATATAGTATAGTATTCTTAATATCTTTTTAAGTATAATATAACTATTTACTATAAGTATAAGACCTTTTCTAGAGTACTTTTTTTAGAATATTTACTTTTACTTAATTAACTTTTTACTTATATAGTATAGTATTCTTAATATCTTTTGAAGTATAATATAACTATTTACTATAAGTATAAGACCTTTTCTAGGGTACTTTTTCTTAAGATATTTACTTTTCTTTTACTAACCTTTTACTTATATAGTATAATATTCTTAATATCTTTTTAAGTATTATATAACTACTTACTATAACTATAAGACCTTTTTTAGGGTACTTTTCTTTTAAAAATATCTACTTTTTTTAAACTAGCTTATTATTTATATAAAGTAATATTCTTAATATTCTTTTAATTATTATATAACTACTTACTATAACTATAAGACCTTTTTAAGGTAATTTCTTAACTTATACTACTTACTTATAACTATTTAATTAGATAATAAGTTTAAATATATAAGTAAAATATTTAAGAAAAATATATAGTATATATATCTATATACTAACTATATACTAGGCCTATTTTCTAGAACACTTTTCTTCTTTCTGCTTAAACTAACGTATATAGGATACATAAGACCTCTTAGACTTATAAGAAGTCTTATAAAAAGAACAAGTATACTTCTTTAATACCCCCTATAATAACTAATTAATATATATATATATAAATACTATAATAATTATTACTTACTAACTAAGGTACAAAGGAAGGCTAAAAGCTTTCTTCTAGAGCTAGAAGCTAGGTAGAAGGGGTTAAAGTATCTTCTTAGGGGGTAAAAGAAGATAGAATATCTTCTAGATACTCTATAAATTTAGAAAAAAGGTTAATAGAGGCAAAAGTAGTATTATTAGAAAGCTCTTAAGAAGGAGAATCTAGTAGTACCTCTTTAGGAGAGATATAGCTAGGAGGGGCTTAAGAAAGACCTTAAGGAAAGTGCTAAGCTATTATTTAAATAATAACTTATTAAGTAGTAAGGTCTATTACTAGTAAACTAGCTAAAGAAGTAAAAGAATTTATTATATCTAATATATAGAAAAAGGTATAATTTCTTATTCTAAGGACTATCTAAAATAAAAGGAGGATTTAAGGAGTATATATAGATATTCTTCTTCTTCTTCTTCTTTTTTTTTCTTAGAATTCTTAGAAATAAAAGGGGATAAATATTTACCTTTAGTCTAGTTAGAAAACCTGATTCTTTCTAGTTCTAATGTAGGTCTTTATGTATTACTACCTTGTATATATAGTAAAGTAGAAGTATATAAGTAAGAAGAAAGTATAAAAACAATAGTAAGGTAGAAGTATATAAGTAAGAAGAAAGTATAAAAATAATAGTAAGGTAGAAGTGCATAAGTAAGAAAAAAGTATAAAAACACTAGGATTTTATAAGCCTTTCCTATTTAAGTAAGTAACTTATTAGCCCTACTAATTACTACTTTAGGAAATATATAAGTTTTATAATAATTATAAGATTTTAAGTTTTTTATCTTTTTTTTAAAAAATAATATATATAATAGGAATTAATATATAGGCGCTATAAATTAATATATAGGCACTACTCTTATCTAGGCACTACTTTCTATGCCTCCTATTAGTCTAAAAAAATATTATTAGTATAATTAAATTCTACTAGATCTATATAAGGTTACTACTTCTTTTTACTTTCCTTACTACCTTATTTATCTAAACTTTATTTTATTTATACTACTATTTACCTACTATAGCTTTATAAGGTGGCCTATTATATAAAACTTAACCTATTTACTTTCTTAGTATAGGCTATATCTTTTAAGACCTAGAAGTAACTAATTACTAAGAACTACTACTATTATCTAGTAACCCCTTATTATCCTCTTCCTTAGAGGCTAGCTATCTTAGTGTTAGCTAATCCTATAAAGTTAGAGACCCTTAGGAGTAGTATAACCTTATTACTAAGGTTCTAGCTAATATCTTATATAATATATAACCTTTTTTATACTATAAACTATATTACCTTAGTCTAAAGCTAATACTTTACTTATATACTACTTTTTTATAGAAATAATAAAGACCTAATAGACTACTCTCCTATAACTTTTACTAAAGCTTAGCCTTTTCTTCTTAAATAAATAGTCCTAGTAATCTCTTTATCTTACTATATAGTAGTTTAATACTACCTTTAACCTTATTAAAGAGGCTTTAGGGACTACTTAATAGGCTCTAGGGACTACTTAAATAGCTTTTAGAACTAATTAATAACTTATAGTAGTACTTCTCTAATAATAAGACTTTATTTATTAGTAGCTAAAATAATAAGGTCCTTAAGGTAATCTATTACTTTATTTACTTTAATAATAATCCTCTTCTTAAAGTAATATATCTTTTTAAACTATAGCCTTATACTACACCTAAAGTAACTAATTCTTTTTTTCTCTTATAAGTAAAATCCTAAATCTACTAATTCCTAGTAACCTAGAAAAACTATTAATAACCTCTTTAATTAAGTTAATACCTTTATAAAAGCTAATAGGTTTAGTATTATAAAGTAAAATAAATATAAAGCTAAAGGCTAATTTAAGTAATATACCTTCTAATATAATTAGTTTAGTAAGCCTAGGCCTAGTAAAGGTACTAGTATTTAATAGTATAAGTCTTAAAAGAATAGCTATAAATAGTAAATTATTATAAAAGCTCTTAAAGAAGAAAAATAGCTATTATATTATTATTAAGACCTTTAGTATAGTTAGTATAACTATAGCCTTAGCCTTAAGGTATTTATATATCTATTTTATTATAGGCTTACTTAGTCTATAATAGATATAATTAATATAATAAGCCTATAACTTAGTATTTAAGTATATAATATATATACTATTATTTAAGAGTAGTTCTTAAATTCTTTATTTACTTAATAAGATATTTATAATACTAGAGCTTATATAAACTAAGAGAAGCTAAGTAGATATTTACTAACTACTACTTTAATTAAGCTATTTAATAAAAGAGATATCCTATATATAGTAAAGTAAGTAAATAATAAGCTAGACTACCTTATTAGCCTTATCTAGACCTTTTTTTACTACCTCTAAATATAAAAGTAATTCCCTAAGGTAATTAGTTTTAATAACACCTATAACACTAATTACTTTAAACTTTTATTTTTCTAGGCTACTAGGTAGACCTACCTTAGATTTATTTATAATACTATATTTAGCCTTATTAATAATAAAAGACTAGAGAGTTTTTAGTTTTTTTTAGCTAGTATCTACTAACTTATAAACTAACACTTAGTCTATTACTTTACTATTATAATTATAGACTATAATAAATAAATAAAGGCTATACTAAATAAGTAGTTCCTTAGTATCTAGTAATAACTTTATATTTACTATATTAACTTTAATATTATACTTAAGGCTAAGTAAAAGTAGCTTAAGGACTATACCTATAGTAGTAATAGTAGTAGGTCTAATAATAAGGCTTATTAGCTAATAATATAAGTAATAGCCTAGCTTAGTAACAAGGACTAGGCTTATATTAATATACTAGTAAATAAGCTATTTACTTATATATATTATAAGGTCTTTATAATATAGAAGCTAGTTATTTTTACTAAGACTAAGTATATCTTTAAAAAAGCTTAGACTAAGCTCTATAAAGAGTTTATTAACTAATGCCTAATCCTCTAGTACCTTTATATAATATACTTACCTTTAAGGGTATAGTAGGCTTACTACTTTATTTAAAAATACTAAAACTTTAGTATTTATATTACCTCTAGTATAAAGTTAAGTAATAATAATATTAAAGGCTATCTTTTAAATAGTCTTTATTACTTATATTAACTTATTAATATTATATAAGATATAATTAATAATTAAAAGCTATACTTTAGGTAAGTATATATAAAGAATAAAGTCCTTTAAGGCTAAGAGTATATAGGTCTTTACCTTAAGCTTTTAGTAAACTTTATATACTACTTTTCTTAAAGTGTTTAGTATTAATTAAGAAGTAATACTAGCTAATAAAAAAAGTAATACCTATTAGTAAAAGACTATTCCTTAACCTTATTAAAGAATATAGTTTAGACTATACTATTTTAACTAAGCTTAGTATTCTATACTACTATAAGAGCTTTACTAAGATACTTAATTTAGTAGCTTTTAGTAAATAAAAAGTATATCTCTAGTAGTATTTTTAATAGACATCTTCCTTTAATCTTTACTACTAAATCCTTAATCTAAAGATTATAGTATTCTTCTATAGTAAACTAAAGAATATAGTATAGCTAGTTTTATTATAGCTAGCTTTACCTCTAGAGGGCTAGTTAGCTAGCTAAACCTTTACTAAAAGTTATAGCTAAGGTATAAGTAGTAAAAAGTAAGGCTACCTACCTAAAAGTAAAAATAGGTCTATATAGGAGGTAAATTAACTAAGTTAAAGCTAGATTTTAACCTTATTCTAGTAATAAATAAGAAGCTAGTCTAGTGTTTTTAGTAAAAGAAAAATAATAGAGAATTATATAAGTAAATAGCTACTTTAGCCTAGTGTTTAAAAGATATAAAGTTAGTAAAAAATAGTTAGTAATAATAATAAATTTTTATAACTATAATATAAGAAAGTAGCTAGGTAGTAAGCTTTTTAAATATAAAAAGAGTTATTTTTCTTAAGGTAAATAAAAAACTAGCCTAGTAAAAAGACTAACTTTTATAGCTATAGGAAGTAGGCTTAATAAGGAGGCTTTTTTTATAACTATAGGAAGTAGGCTTTATAAGGAGGCTCTTTTTATAGCTATAGGAAGTAGGCTTAATAAGAGGGCTCTTTTTATAGCTATAAGAAGTAGGCTTAATAAGAAGGCTAACCTTTATAGCTATAGAAACTAGCTCTATAGGGAGGCTCTTTTTATAGCTATAAGAAGTAGGCTTAATAGAAAGGCTAACCTTTATAGCTATAGGAAACTAGCTTAATAAGAAGGCTAACCTTTATAGCTATAGGAAACTAGCTTAATAAGAGGGCTATATTTATAGCTATAGGAAGCTAGCTTAATAGGGGGGCTATTTTTATAGCTATAAAAATAGTGCTTCTTATAGAGGCTATTTCCTATAGCTATAAAAAGAACCTACTTATAAAGCCTGTTTCCTATAGCTATATAGGTTAATTAGTTAATAGTAGAATAGAATAGTAAAATAGTAGTGTTAGTGTAATTACCTTTACTGCTTTAAGGGGAT